>NC_046367.1:1649052-1888952 GCF_011125445.2 Fundulus heteroclitus
GGAGCGGGAGATCGACAGGCGGATTGGTGCAGCGTCTGCTGTAAAGCGGGCGCTGTACCGATCCGTTTTGGTGAAGAGAGAGCTGAGCCAAAAGGCGAAGCTCTCGATTTACCGGTCGATCTACGTTCCTACCCTCATCTATGGTCACGAGCTTTGGGTCTTGACCGAAAGAACGAGATCCCGGATACAAGCGGCTGAAATGAGTTTTCTCCGTAGTGTGTCTGGGCTCTCCCTTAGAGATAGGGTGAGGAGCTCAGTCATCCGGGGAGGACTCAGAGTAGAGCCGCTGCTCCTCCACGTCGAGAGGAGCCAGTTGAGGTGGCTTGGGCATCTGGTCAGGATGCCTCCTGGACGCCTCCCTGGAGAGGTGTTCCGGGCACGTCCCACCGGGAGGAGGCCCAGGGGAAGACCCAGGACACGCTGGAGGGACTATGTCTCCCGGCTGGCCTGGGAACGCCTTGGGGTTCCTCCTGAGGAGCTGGCCCAAGTGGCTGGGGAGAGGGACGTCTAGGCCTCCCTACTAAAGCTGCTACCCCCGCGACCCGACCCCGGATAAGCGGAAGACGACGGACGGACGGACGGACGGAGCAATACAGTTTTACCGTGTAAACTGTGTATGACTTGGAAAAGGAAGAACTTAATTTTTTTATAGATAAATAATTTTTTGTTAAAAATCCCAGTTTGCACATGTTCTTTACTTCCAGTGTCCAAGGAATGACACTGAAATTTGGATCTCTTGACATAACAAGTGCCTTTTTAAAATAAAGTATAATAATTAAAGGCTACCATTTTGTAGAATATTCTTGTACTTCACTTTTACTTGTTCCCATGTTCTAGTGGGTCATGTGGAGGCTCTGATATAAAAGAACAAAGTAAATATCAAATTATTAAAATGCAAAAATTAATACTGTAGAAAGTGATAGAAACATCTACCATGCACAGTATTTACGCATTAACTTGTCTGCTACTTTTTGCCAGCCCTCTCTCCTGGCTTTAACAGATTTTGAGGTGTTCACTGTCGTTTTAATTAATGACTCAAATTCGGCATAACCTTCCATTAAAAGCTGGTGTTCTGCTTGGGAGAAAAACTGTGGGCGTTCTTTGGCCATGCTGAACAGCCAATAGCAGCGCTGCTGATCAATGTTTTTACTATTGATACTTTTCCCCTTTCAAACAAACGCGCATGAACGCGCAGTTGTCTCAGATAACTCCATCCAGCCATACTAATCGTAAACAACATGTGTGTTCGAAGAACCCAATTAGCCGGATCATGATTAGCCGGATGAAATCATCTTGGATGTCTCATTTGATCTTGGATGTTTTAAGCAACGTACGAAGAACGGACCCCTGGTTTCTTATCCGATTTTTATAGCCTTCAGTCCAAATAGCGGTGTCCCATAGGGGCAATTGGATTCTGATAACACTGATTATTATTCTGCACATGTAAATGTAGTCAGTGAGTGAAAAATAAACTTCTTTGCATCTGCTGTTTCCAAGTCATATTTTTCATGTTTCTGCTTTGATAAATTAAACATTAGCTAAATCCACCTAAAACTGGACAACAAAGAGGACCCTGTGGCTCTGGAGTGCCATTTGCGTTCTTGTGTTGCAGGTAAAGCTCTATGTAATCACATAGTAGCCCTGCTTTTCAGACGGCACACTACAGTACCATTGGCTTCAAGACTATACCACTGCCACTGTCATCAACCAGCTCACTGCAGACATGGCATCGGCCAAGGACAATTAGTATTTACTACTCTTGATAATGTAATAATGTGTTCATTTGCGGTCTTTTTTGCTCGCCCTCTGACTGAACACCACACGCTGCACGAGCAAACCTGTTATATATATAATTTTAACCTAAATCGTAACTAAAAAATTATCGTACCTACAAAAAACAGTTTAAGGAGATGGTCGCTGAAAGCTTCCTGGAAGTGAGTGTAGACGCACCTGCACGCTGTTGGAGAGCGGCATTTCAGCACCTGAGTGGGTCATAAATCTCCCCTGCTGGTGGCAGCAGAAGACAATGAGTCTGAAGCCCCTCTGTGATGTGACACTGGGTCCTTGGCTGACTCTTTCTCTCTTATCTTTCCTCTGCTCTATTTTCATCTTCCTTAACAAATATTTTTTATAAGATAAGTTATTTTTATAGATGACATTGTAATGTAAATTAAATCAAACTTATTTGTTTCTCAAATTTTGACAGGGTCTCTTCCAGATCTTCATGTGATGGCCATTGGTAAAAAAAACTTAAAGACGTTTGTCCACAGCAACAGATTTGTTATAAAAGACATAGGTATTTGCAGCACCTATGGATATTTGTGATGTGGGCAATTTTATGGGTTACTTGAAAACTTGTAAACAGTGGACATATCTTCGAATTAAAGTAACCATTTAATGAATAACGCATTCTTTTTTCTTTTTACTTTATTTTAGTTCTCAACTTCAAAGCAAGACACAATGTCATTTTCAAAACCACCATTTAGCATTTACATTCAACCAATTACAATCTTACAGTGTCATAGCTGTAAAGCCTTTTGCAGTAAGATAACATCCAAGCTAGCAGGCCTCAGACGGGCTTGTCCCCCTTGATACCAACAGGTCCCTTGAAATTTGACATCAGGCAGCAGATGGCCCACAGCTGATTTACTGATCCTACCATGGACAGCGGAACAATTCCATCCCAAATGTGGTATTCAAACGGGTGATGGCCTGGGTCTTCTGAGTGTCTGGTTTGCTGAGCTGGGTTGATTTCTTTAATGGTTGGATGATGAGTTTTACCCCCACCTCTGACAGCATTTTCTCAATCAGGAAACCCTTGTCAGCCATTACTTCATCCCCTGGCTGGAGTAGCTGTAGAAGCTGGGATTTCTGGGATGGCAGCTGTAGTCATGATCATTTTGCACTGCCTCCAGGTGGGACCAGTCCTCTGTGCTGCTCCCTGGAACAGGTATCTCATTGTCAGCTGCAAGGCGTTTTCTTGCTCGCTTTGCAGATAGCTCACCTCTTCCTACAATAAAAAATGTTAAGATGTCATTTCAAACAAGCAGTGTGATTGCCACACTTAAAACAGCAACCGCTATTTTAAAAGAAAGAGTTAGCATGAACTCCTTAAGGTAAGTTCTTGAGTTCTGAGTAAAAGTTATCTAGTAATTTATTACTAGTATTATTTAAATACTGTACTCTTACCTTTGCCCCAATCATTCCACGACCCTCTAAGGTAAAGGCCATCTTAAATGTGGCAAATCTGCAGTTACTCAGTCACTTAAACAGTATCAGAGGGACTTTAATCTCTGAAAACACTTTGTATTCGTAGTATTTTTGTTTTTGTAATATTACAATCCCTTTAGCTTCATTCTCCTGAATGTATTCTCCTAAAGAATAAAAATATTTTAAATAATCCAACCTGGCCCTTTTACTCCAGGAGTGAAATAATTCTGCAAACTGTGACTATTCTGGAAATGTTCCCTCTTAATTCTCATAATATGACGTTTTTCTCATAACATTATCACTTTTGTGTTTGTTTGTTTTTTTTACTTCATTGACCTAGGACTTTTTTCCCCTCATATTATTAAATTTACCTCTTTAAAGGTATACCATGCAACCTGGGTTGATTTTCCAGCGAGGCTCCCCCCAGAGGGCGAAAGTGAAAGTGCACTGTCATAAAGATGCACAGCTGTTCTGGTTTCTCCGTCAAGCCAGGCGCGGTTGTTTTGAGCTTAGCAGACAGGCGAACGCAACGAAAAGTCGAAAAAACGGCAGAACAAACAATGACTAACACAGTGACAGTATGAACATCAGGGTTTCCCGCAGCGCTATATTGGCGAGGTGGCCGCCTGGCCAAACTCACGCTACCGCCTCGCCAACATTCAAAAAAAAAAAAAAAATAATAATAATAATAATAATAAAAAAAACTCGATATGCTTGCATGTTTAGTTCTTTGTTCTTGCTTTCGCGCGTGCATATAGTGAATGGCAGGGCAAAAACACATGGAGTTCTCGCCATAAAGCAAGACCGACTCTCGCGGTCTTGCACGAGACTTCTGAGCCTGTGGGTGCGGGCCGAGGGCTCTTGCAATGGCGTACCGCGCATGTGACGTCACCATCTCATGAGCAACGCCGCTTGCCGCTAAGGTAGGGCAAACAGTGTGAGAGTGCACGTCGCAACCAGCCATTACACATGCAACAGATACGATATGACCGACTTTTTAGCTGTTAAACTATCGTAAGAGGATGTCCCAGGCGCCCGGTTTACTGGTAGAACTGTCGAACAACATACCAACGTTCAGCTCAAACGATGGCTTGAGTGTCGAGGGCTTAGAAAGACTGGAAAACAGGCCGAGTTGATAGAGCGGTAAGTCAATGTTTTTCTCCTGCCCGGCGTTCATGGCGTCAGCGGCCGTTTTTGTAGTCACCGTCCAGGAATCGGTATAAATTGTCCGGCCCGCCGAACAGTTTAGTCCGGTCCGGTGGCCAAATGCATTATCATTATCCAACGGCTGTATCTCCTCGCTGCATTGACCGGTCTGCACCAGATTTGTTGTGAGTCATGGGGGAGCGCTTCCGAACGCGTTCGTGTGAATCGCCCGGTGGACGGGCCAGGAAAATGCGTGACAGCAACTGCGGTGGGGGGCGGCCGGCGGTGCGCAAACCCCGCTGGCCAGCTGGCCGGCCGGCACCGCAGCGGTGCGCGAACCCCGCCAGCCGGCTGGCACTGCAGCGGTGGCCAATAGGCCGGAGCGGCGCTTGGCTGCGAGGGCCGATCGACGTCGCTTGCGGCTTTAACATCCTTCATATGCGGCTTATCAGCGTACCTCGAGTCGCTGTTGCACGTTCCATACCAACAATGTTTAAAAACCATGGTTAGGAGACGTCTTCGACTTAGAAAAAGCAGCAGTTTTACTGAGTTAAACCAAAGGTAACGTACAGCGAAAGAGTGGAGGAAAACGCATATTTGCCCTACCTCGTACCACGTGATATGACGTCACGTTCTAAAAATAGCTCGCTCGCGGTACGCCATTGCAAGTACGGTATTTCCCCCACAGACCACCAGGGTGGCCGAGAAAACCTTTGTTCGACCTGAAATGACTCATTTAATCATCCAAAACGGTATGGAACACATTATTTAACTGAAAAATGTTGCATAGTATGCCTTTAATACTCCCCCAAAAAGTCTGTTCCTAAAGGTTCACATGTGACACGACTTTATGAAATAATGAAGACCACAATGTTTAGATTTAACAAATTGATCCTTATATTCATAACACATACACACACACACACATTATATATATATATATATATATATATATATATTAGTGCTGTCAAACGATTGAAAATTTTAATCGCGATTAATCGCATAATGTCGATAGTTAACTCAAGATTAATCCCAAATTATTCGCATATTTTATCATTTTATTTCTGAAAGTGTAATAGCCTGTTTGGGCATTTTAATATGCAATTTTGCAATAAATGACACTAATAAAATACATGCTTGTACAAAAAATATTTTTATTTTGTTATTTTTCAAGCACTTTTCAGAATTGGAATGAAAACATCCTGGTGCCAAATGTTAAACTCTGGACTATGATGGCTAAATGACTAATCATGACGCCCTGATGTTTACACATTGTGTGTAAACAAATGTGTAAATAAATACCTGTTTTCATGCCAATATATTTTCTTTGCCTCTTAAACAAAGATAGACATGGTATTATGCATAAACATATAAATTAATAAAAATTGTACAATTCAATAAAGTCATAAGTTTTGTTCATTTCGTCACTCTCTCTCTCTCTCACACACACATCTAATTCTGAGATTTCACACCAACAACCATAATTTCTTTGAATATTTTTGCTTGCTGTTTCTATTTATATTCATAGAGTTTAAGCCTGGAAAAAGATTTTAAATTTCCAGGTCATTCCAGTCTTACACTTTGCTTGCAACTGGGCAGGAGCTTAATACCCTGAAAGAGACTGTTTAGTAACTCCAGGTCCTTCGTTTGGCAACGTGATTCAGCCTTAGTTTGTCAGAGACAACAAATTAATAAGCATTAAAGTACGGTTTATGGGTTGGGGTTTCTGCAATGTTATCAGCATGTTAAAAACTCATCTTCAGAACCAATGTCTGCTTAAAATGGTGATCTGCACCATGTAATCTACTTTCAGCAGTTATCACCGGTTATTGCACCGTAAACTGCAGAAAATACGTGCAGAGTTGCTCTGTCTGCCTTTACTACCGTCGGCTCCTATGGCGGAGGGATATTTCAGCTGGATACACTCAAATGTAGTGCAGGCAGGCCTCTTAATAACCCCTATTTCGTCACTTATTTTAGAGCCCAAATAAGCTATTTCACTTTCAGAAACCTGCCCAAAAAAAACGCAATCCGTGACTCATGAAATTTAGAAGCGCTTTTAGAAAAAAGAAGCCCAGTCGCATGTGTCCGAGGGTAAAAGAAACTTCGCGCTCACTGTTGCGCGGGTCTGTTTTGCTACAGTTTTCTAGCACTCTTGAAACTACGGAAAGCGCCGAGGGTAAAAGAAACACAGTGCGGAGAGCGCGGCGGGGGCAAAAACATTAGGGAACGGTGTGTGTGTTTTGAAGCGCGATTAACGGCGACAAAAAAATTGTCGGCGTTAAAATGGGTTTACGTTAACGCCGTTAATAACGCGTTTAACTGACAGCACTTATATATATATATATATATATATATATATAAATACACACACACATGAAATCTTCTTTCTATCATCAACAGATCTCGGCCTGTTGATGACAGCTCTTTGGTCTTACCCATGTTGGAGACTTGAAATCTGTCAGATTGTCTGGTTCTGTGAACAGGTGTTTTTCACACAAGTGAGTAGTTTCTTTGTGATATTCTGTCTCTCCATGTTAGAATACATCTACCATTAAACGTGCAGAATGATCACATCTTTATTAGTGGGCAAACAAAGAAAATCAGCAAGGGATCAAATACTTCTTGGACTCACTGTATATATATATATATATATATATATATATATATATATATATCCTGTGTTGCCACTCTGCAGCATAAGTGTGTCCAGTTTTGCAACATGGTGCAGCCTTAGTTTATACACTGTCAATTTACCACAACATACAGAACTTATATTAAACAATGCAAACATATAATTTGATAACTTTATATGAACTTTGAAATGTTAATTGAAATAAAAGGATATAGTAAATGAACTTATCCTTGCCATCCCTTATATTATTACTATCCGGGTTACACCAGCAAAGAAAAATGTCTCAGAAGGAGCACAATTATGTTTGTCTCATTTTAATACAAGAATTATTAAGTCATTTCAGATTGTTGATTTCTTTCTTCTTCTGTTGACCAAGGGAATTTGCTGCTAGTATTGCCTTTAAGTATATACAACTTTCCAAATCTCATTTGGTCTAGGGTGAAACTGATTAGCACTTTGTCCAACATAATTATTCAAGCAATTATTTGCTCTTTAAGTTCAGAAGCATCTTGTGTTTTATGCAATGATTATAGTTTCCCCCCTGAATTTTAGCACATCGAGTTTGCCATCTAAACCAAAACCAAATGTCAATGTTTGAGCTATACAGAGAAAAATAAAAATGAGAATGTTGTCCCTTCTGACCTGAAGCTTCCACCATTTTGCTATAGCTGGAAACCATGCCCTAGAACATTGTTTGATCATGCCTAACAGCAGACTACAAAAGTACTACCTTATCATGCAAAAAACTAATGAAAATAATAAACTAGATCGTCACATCAAATATCATAATATATTTCATCCAGAAGGGTCAACAAAGTAATATCGTTAGGCCTATGAACATAAAATTATGTATTTTTAACTTACCGACATCGTTCGTTTTCCGATTTGCTATGGGCAGTAAAGTTTTGTTTGCACTAAGAAAGCTCATAGCCGCATGACGTCATCAAAATGGCCGACTTGGATGGGCGGAGTTGGATATCCAAAAGGCGCTGCAGCGAAAGGCTTCTCGCATAATCAGCAGACAGTACGTCAACAATGTAAATATAATTTTTAATATCTCAGAAACCAAAACTGCACAAACGAAAATTTCAACGGCACAAACCTGCACAAACGGAGCACTAACGAACTAGCCCACTTTGGTTTGTTTTGGAGCGATATGGGGGGATGGTGACGTCATCGGCCAAAATTATAACTTTTAGTTTCTCAAAAACGAAAGTTGCACAAACGAAAATTTCAACGGCACAAACCTGCACAAACGGAGCACTAACGAACTAGCCCACTTTGGTTTGTTTTGGAGCGATATGGGGGGATAGTGAACTCTAGATGACCTAAAAAATAATTTTTAATATCTCAGAAACCAAAACTGCACAAACGAAAATTTCAACGGCACAAACCTGCACAAACGGAGCACTAACCATTCAGACTATTTGCTGAATTTTTTGACGTGGGTGGGGTGTCAGCTTCACACAGCTCCTAACGTAGATCAGTTCTAGTCATGTTCACATGCTGCTTCGTTTCATTTTTTTTCACCACCTGTAAAAATACATAAAATAATCGTTAAATAATTTCTATTCCAACTATTTTTAATTATAAGTTTATAGGCATTGTCTATTTGTATAAGATCTTAATAGGATTTATTTCTTTGTTTTAAACCATGTTAGTAACTGTTAATAATGTGTTAAATATATTACACCTTCATTCTTTTCCAAAGATTAAACATTTGTATAAAATAAATGTCTGTTTTTTCATATACATATTATATATGATATTATGATATATTGATCCTAAAATACAGTAAACCACACATGTGATTATTTGCCATTATTTAACTAAGGATTAAGGACTTTGATTAAGAAATTCTTGGATGAACGCGTCTCTGCGTTCCTATTTGTCTAGGCCTCGGTAATCTGATCTATGTGTTTGAGTGCCTGGTCAGGAAAGGTTAAGGTTCTCTGAAGCTTTCTGTTTTCAGCAACCCTGAAAACCCAGAACCCTTTACAGTCAGCGTTAGGTGTCAGGTAATCTGTGGGACTACCTCATCATCTCCCATGGTTCCAGCCTGGTTCCACCAGTTGTGTCAAGTTTACAACAGGGCCAGACCACAGCAGCTCGTTCTGGGTGCTGTGCCCCAGGTGTCTCCACACCCCCCTGTGTGGAACGTCTCTCATTGTAAGGATCTCACCATACGTCCCGTTCAAGATATTCTTTACACAACAGGAGTTCCAATGTGGGATGTCTTTTGCTGCTTTAATGTTCCTCAGAGAAAACCTTCATTCATTCCCAGCAATCCTGACCAGATCCAAAATGTCTCCATAATTTAATCTAATTAAATAAGGCAAGGCAAGGCAAGGCAAATTTATTTATATAGCACAATTCAGTACAAGACAATACAAAGTGCTTTATATGATTAAGATATAGCAAAATAATAAAATGTAGATAGAAAAAAGAATAAAAGCAAGTAGGGATAGAATGTAGTAACAAAAAAGAACATTAAAAACAGTAAAACTGTTTAACTAGAACAGTCAAAGGCAATTTTAAACAGATGTGTTTTTAATCTTGATTTAAAAGAACTCAGGCTTTCCGCACTTTTACAGTTTTCTGGAAGTTTGTTCCAGATAAGCGGAGCATAGGAACTAAATGCTGCTTCTCCAAGTTTGGTTCTGGTTCTAGGTATGCAGAGTAGGCTGGAGCCAGAAGACCTCAACGGTCTGGAGGGTTGATACACTGATAACAAGTCTGTGATGTATTTAGGTGCTAAGCCATTCAGGGATTTATAGACTAACAGAAGCATTTTAAAGTATATTCTCTAAAATACAGGGAGCCAGTCTAAGGACTTTAGAACTGGGGTTATGTGCTCTACTTTCTTAGTCTTAGTGAGGACGCGGGCAGCAGCGTTCTGGATCAGCTGCAGCTGTCTGATCCACTTTTTAGGAAGACCTGTGAAAACACCGTTGCAGTAATCAATTCGACTAAAAATAAACGCATGGATTAGTTTTTCCAGATCCTGCTGAGACATCAATCCTTTAATCCTGGAAATGTTCCTCAGGTGATAGAAAGCTGACCTTGTAATTGTCTTTAGATGCTTTTGGAGGTTCAGGTCTGAGTCCATCACTACTCCCAGGTTTCGGGCCTGATTAGTGGTTTTTAGCTGCAGCGACTGAAGCTGTGTGCTAACTTTTGATCTTTCCTCTATTGGTCCAAATATTATTACTTCAGTTTTGTTTTTATTCAGTTGAAGAAAATTTTGGTACATCCACGTATTGATTTCTTCTAGGCATTTACTCAGTGCTTGAATGGGTTCATAGTCACCTGGTGACATGGTGATGTAGAGCTGTGTGTTGTCTGCATAGTTATGGTAGCTGATGTTGTTGTTTTTTATGATCTTGGCTAAAGGGAGCATGTAGATATTGAATAGGAGGGGACCCAGGATGGACCCTTGGGGAACCCCACATGTGATTTTTGTCATCTCTGATGTAAAATTACCTACTGATACAAAAAAGTCCCTGTCCTTTAAGTAGGATTTAAACCAGTTGAGAGCTGTACCAGAGAGGTTGACCCAGTTCTCCAGGCGTTCTAACAGAATGGAGTGATCGACAGTATCAAATGCTGCACTGAGGTCCAATAGAACCAGCACGGTGGTTCTTCCACAGTCTGTATTTATATGGATGTAATTAAACACCTTGATAAGGGCGGTCTCTGTACTGTGGTGAGCACGGAAACCTGACTGGAAAACATCAAAGCGGCTGGTCGTTGTTAAGAAGGTGTTTAATTGTTGAAATACAGCTTTTTCAATGATCTTACTGATAAAGGGGAGGTTTGAGATAGGCCTGTAGTTCTGGAGTAGAAGTTTGTCTAAATTGTTCTTTTTCAGCAGTGGTTTGATAATTGCTGTTTTTAGGGACTGGGGGAAAACACCTGACAGAAGGGACGTGTTTATTATCTGAGTCAAATCAGACGCTATGACAGGTAAAACTTTTTTAAAGAAAGCTGTGGGGAGAACATCAAGGCAGCTTGAGGAGGAACTTAACTGCTGAATTATCTGCTCTAAGCTTTTGGAATTTATTTGGCTGAATTGGGACATTTGGTCAAAATCAATTCTGGTAGGAGACAACTTTGGTACTGAACTTAGTATGGATGTACAAACAGATCCTCTAATCTTTTGGATTTTTTCAGTAAAGAAGTTAGCAAATTCGTTGCAGGCCCTGGTGGAGTGGAGTTCGGAAGCCACTGACACAGGAGGATTTGTTAGCCTGTCGACTGTGGAAAATAAGACACGAGCATTATTAATGTTTTTCTTGATGATCTCTGAGAAGAAAGATTCTCTTGCATTTTTCAGTTGTAAGTTATATCTGTAAAGTCTCTCTTTATAGATGTCATAGTGAACCTGGAGTCTGTTCTTTCTCTACCTGCGTTCAGCTTTCCGACATTCCCTTTTTTCACTTCTAACTGCATTTCTCCAAGGAGATTTTTTCTTCCCGGAAAAAACCTTCACTTTGACTGGAGCAATGCAGTCAATGATGTCTGAGACTTTAGACTGAAAGTTATCTACTAGCTCATCTATTGAGTTGCAGCCCAAGGTTGAGGTAGCAGAGTAAGCTTGAATAAAAGATTCCGCGGCATTGTCCTTAAAGGTGCGTTTTCTTACGATGTCCCTTTGGCTAAATGAGTCACTGGAAATGATACATTCAAAGGTAACGGAGAAGTGGTCGGATAAGGCAACATCAGTTACATTGACCTGTGAAATGTTTAGACCTTTAGTGATGATCAAGTCTAAAATATGTCCCTGCTTGTGTGTTGGCTGTTTAACATTCTGAGTTAAACCAAAGTTATTAAGTGTGTCACACAGTTCTTTTGCACTTCTGTCTTCAGGGTTGTCGACGTGAAAGTTAAAGTCTCCCACAATAATTAAACGGTCATAATCAATACATATCACCAACAAGAGGTCACTAAAAATCCTTAAAAATTTTGATGTGGACTTAGGAGGCCTGTACACATTTAGAAACATAGTTCGTACCGGGCTCTTTACCTTGAGAGCCAAATGTTCAAAAGAGTCAAATTTTCCCAAAAACACCTTTTTACACTTTAGTGAATCATTAAACAATGTTGTTACTCCTCCACCTTTCCTTTGCTGTCTGCTCTCACAAAGGAAATTGTAGTTTGGAGGTGTTGACTCCATCAGTATAACTTCTTCATTAGATTCATGTAACCATATTTCTGTTAAAAACATAACATCAAGATTGTTGTCAATAATAAAGTCATTAATTAAAAGAGATTTTCCTGACAGAGATCTGATGTTTAATAAACCTAGTTTATATGATTTGGTGGTTGATGATGTCTCTGTGGCAGGTTGCATCTGACAGTTAATGACTTTCAAGTATTTGTTCCTGTTTATCCTTTTGTTTTTCTTTTTTCTGCCACGTATCATCACAGATATTCCATAATCCCTGGGAAAAGACCCAAGCTGATTCTGGAAACTGTCATGTCTGATAAACGTGCAGCGAGGGCCTGCTGTGTATCACAGCAAAGTAATCTGAAGGTCTTGAGGACAGGCATGTTCCGTGATACGTAGAGGAGGATCTGGGGCTCTGCGGCCTTTGGAAGATGCTGGTTTAGTCACAGAGCTGTGGCTATATGGAGAGGATGTCATCTGTAGGCCAATCTTAAATACTTTGTTCATGTTGGGAGAAAATTCCAGAAAAGGAACCTCTGGGCTTTGTGGAGAGGAAGGCGAGGCTGGTGTAGTCTGGACTGGTGTTCGTGACGATGGAGGTTCTTGGTCCTCTCTTTGTCCTGCTGAGATCTGGGATGAATCCTCCTGTAGGTCTGACGAAGCCTCTTTCTGTGTCATCTTTCTGGCCATCTTTATCTTGGCTTGTTCGGGCTGCACTGGGCTTATCATTTGTTTTGGCACTGGATGTACTTTGTTTTGGGACAAAGCTGATGGCGTATGGTTCACAGAATAGAAGATGTTTGAAATCAGTCGTTTTGCACCTGACTTATTTAGAGAGAAACGATCTCTGTTGACCAGATGTCTTCTTTCCCAAAATATGTTAAAGTTGTCTATGAAGGTTACAGTTGTTTGTTTGCATGTTTTTTCCAGCCATTTGTTTAGCATCAGAATTCTGGAATAAATCTCATCTCCACAGTAAACGGGCGCTTGAGGCCCGCTAAGAAAAACCTTGACATTAAGGCCATGAACTAGGTTCAACAAACGAATGTAATCCTCTTTCAATACTTCTGATTTTCTTATCCGGGTGACGTCGCCCAGGGCTTCAGCTTGTATTATGAGTTTTTCCAAGGTCGGGCGTTCTTTCAAGATCCTCAGAAGGTTGTCTGATATTTCAGACAACAGGCCAAAGTTCGAAGGGTTATAAATCAACACCTGTGTTTTTCTTGTTACAAAAATGTTTAATCCCCCTTACAGATCCATTGCATTATATCAGGGTCCTTGGCCCTGTGGCATGTCTTTTCTGTGATGTCTTGGAACAAAAATCGTTGACATACCTCTGATTGTTGTCGTGATCCTCCTTGGTCACATTTTGGAGCGGAGCAAATCTGTTTCGTAATGGAATTCCAGCATTTCCAGCAGGTTTACTCCTATCATTTGTTTTGAGAACAGCCCGTTGTTGTTTCATTTGTCTTGGGACATCTCTCTGTAGTCTCGGCCAGTTTTCTTTGTCTGGGTGCGGGGTTCGTTAATCCTTTGGTCTTGCACCCAGAGTGATCCAGGGATTCTCATTTTCCTCCAGGGACTGTTTGTTCGCTGAGTCGCTGGGCTGGTGGTCACCATTCAGAATCACAGGCAGGGTTGTTTCATTTCCATGCATGGCGTTTACATCATAATTCACTTCGAGTCGACAGATTTTCAGTTCCATAACAGCTATCTTCTGTAAAAGCTTGTCAAAGTCCATTGTGAAGGTAGGCATCCTGTAATATTCTGGTTTCTGTTCTGGTTTTATTTTTGAGTCATTTTCCTCTCCTGCTTTAGGTTCTCTGCTTGCTTTGAGTTTGTGTCCTGTCTGGGGTTTTATTTACTGTTAGTTTATCCTGTTTTGTCATCTGTCCTAGTCTTAGCTTTATTTTCTGTTTTAGGTTTTTTACTTTAGTGTGATTTTGTTTCTCAGTAAGTTTGGTGTGGTTTCTGTCCACTTGTCCTGTCAGCTTTTTAGCTTTGATTTCTGGTTTATTTCTTGTTTTGATCCTCTGCACTGATGTCTGGTCTAATTACCCACTCTGCACACCTGCCTTACTCCACCCCTGTTGCATCTCTGACCGGTTCCACCTGCTTCCTCATCCATATAAACAGTTGAGACCAGACATCAGTGCCAGGTCGTCCTGTTGAGTTTGGGTGAGTCTCCGCCTGCAAATTCTGTACGTTGGTTTGCTTTTTGACCCCTTTTCGTCCAGAAACCTGAGCCATTCTGTCTGGTCTGTTCCTGCCTTGTCTGCCCTGCTCGTTTGTTTATTTTTTGTGTCATCTTTTTGTTTTGACAGCCAGTTTGGATTTGTCCCCTGTTCTTTTGATTTTGTGATTAAAAAGCTTCTTTTAAAAGAAACCTCTGCTGGTCTGGCTGAATTCTGGGTCCTTTCCCTCTGATCATTACACATCCTTTGAATCGGGTGGTTCTTCTTCATATCCACTTCATGTTGAATTCTTTCCATAAGAGCATTTTTCCTGAGAACTGCCTCCTCTGGGCTGTTGTAAAGAGGCATCTTGTGTGGATTAGCTGAAAACTAAAATAGTCCACATGGGGAAAAAAAATCAAAATCAAAAATAAATCACAGAAAATAAATAAAATAACTAAATCCAACTTTCTGTAATTTTGGTTAAGAGATAAAAAGGAGATAAAAAGTGAGGAAAATGCAAGCAAGCAGGGAGCAGAGAAAAGAGCGTCCGAGTAGGCAAAGAGGCGTAAGGTATAAGCATCAATATAAATCTTACTTCTTTTCTGTATGTAAGAGGATAACCATATCCTGATCTAAAAGCCCTCTAGGTTAACAATTAGCTAACCTCTGTTTTATGTGTTCTTCCCCTTAGGATGTTTTAACAACCAGTTAAAAGAACTATTGAGTTATTTGTTCTAGTCGAGAGATATTAAATCTCCATAAATCTTGTAACCATTGTACACTGATGCTTTAATCCTAAATCTACCCATGTTAGTTAGTAGGATGTGTCATTATGCTAATTCTATTGCAACCTTATCCATTTTAGCCAGTAACCTTTTGTTGATGCCTGCCGGATTGGCAGAAATCTGCTTACTAAAATAAAATTTTAATTTAAAAGTTCAGGTTACTCTGCTTGTATAGTGAAAACCAATTAATTTATTTATTTATTCAACTGTTGATATAATACCCACTTAATTTATTAGGTTGCTCTATGATTCCATCAAGTTGCTTCTTTAAAAGTTTTCACCTTTACATAATGTTAATGTGCTTCGAAATGTGTTTTGTTTTAATTGTGTACAAGAAAATCCGAAGTGAAATGCAGAACTCATCTGTTTTTTTGTCGAAGGTTGTCCGATGCTTCAGTCATAGTCCTTCATTGTCCATTTTCAGTCCAATGTCTGAGATCAGCAGCTCAACATTCTCCTTCCCTTCAAGCCCATCCTCGTCCTCACGCCTGCAAACAGAATGAATTCTGCTAGCACTTTTTGCCAAAGAAACGCTCCATAGGTTGAAAAGAAATTACAGCAAAGCAGTCACAAACATTTTAACCGCTGTGTTCCCTCTAACATGACAAACATAAAAGAAATAAAATAATAAAAAAAAAAATCAAACTTTGCCTCTGACAAAAATAAAACTCAAAACTGGATCAGGCTGAAGTCAATGACATCACCTTTAGTAATGTCATTGACGGTGCCGCAGTGACACGGTGCCTCCATGTCACTGCGGCACCGTTTTGGTATTCACTCGCATCTGAGAATGTCTAAAAAGAGACTAAATCTCTATGTTAGCACATTCCTATCATATTGACCAGGTTTCTTTGCAAAGAAAAAGAAGCAGAAAGACAGAACTGTTAATAGCATAAAGCAACAAACATTTTAAGACACCACCTTTCTTTTGAAACTCTGTTCAAAACATCTCTAAAAGAAAAAACAAAATAAACTAGAATCGTTCAACTTCTGAAGAAGTTGAAGAAGGCGCCCGCCTGGTGGTGCGCGTAACCGTCAAAGGCAAAGCTTCCGAGTTCCTTGGTCGTAGGCTTTTATCACTTGGGGATTTTAAATCAAATCTTCTGAGTGTGAAAAGGATTTGTCTTCATCAAAACCAGCCGACAGGAGAAGGTCTGCATCCAAGCAGCATGGAAAATTGGTGTTATTAAAACATTATTAAATACTTTAATGTAGCATGAAAAAATGAAATATGTGAATAGAAATGTTAAAGGCATTACAAACTACTAAAGGAAGTACAAACTCTGTGAAGCAGAAGTTGGTGAGACCTTCCTAGAGCTACTTCTGGTTAGCAACATGCTAAGCGTTAGCCGCTAACATGGTTGTGTCCAGTATCACCGGGTGATTGTACTCTGTTAGTTTGGTCCAAATCCTGTACTGGGAAGTTCCTCAAAAAGGGTGCCAATACTTAATGTCACCAAAGCTCACCAAAGGCCATGTGTCAGATCGGCCTCCTTTAGCAACTAAGCCTCACCAATGTTAAAGGCATTACAAACTACTAAAGGAAGTACAAACTGTGAAGCAGAAGTTGGTGAGACCTTCCTAGAGCTACTTCCGGTTAGCAACATGCTAAGCGTTAGCCGCTAACATGGTTGTGTTCAGTATGACCGTGTTATTGTACTCTGTTAGTTTGGTCCAAATCCTGTACTGGGAAGTTCCTCAAAAAGGGTGCCAATACTTAATGTCACCAAAGCTCACTTTGGCCTCCTTTAGCAACTAAGCCTCACCAAATCTGGGCCCAGAACTCAACATTTGACAAAAATGGTGTGTTGGGGTGCCAATACTTAATGTCACCAAAGCTCACTAAAGGCCATGTGTCAGATCGGCCTCCTTTAGCAACTAAGCCTCACCAAATCTGGGCCCAGAACTCAACATTTGACAAAAATGGTGTGTAGTGCCATTTCCCACAGGTGAGTGGTGCTGTATTGGCCGGGGGGTAGTTCTTGCTGTTGCAATTTTTTCATCATTCATTCATTTATATCAGTTGTTCAAATTATTTATTTGTTACCTGTAAAAAAGAAAAAAAATATTCGGTACCCCAAGCGGGTTGCGAACCTGCGACCTTTGGTGCACCAGCCCAACACCTAAACCCCTGTACCAAAAAAAAGTGCCATGCTGAGCTCTGCATTTTTGAGAGGTCAACTGTGTCTAGGAAGTGGTTTTGAGAAGTGGTTTTTGGTTAATTTTGTCACCACGGTAACTTTTTAAATGGCGTCAAGTACAAATAGCACACTTTGCGGCGTCGAGACGCACGTTTTGATATATAGTTTGTGGGGGTACAGCCTACGGTTCGGGCTGTATTGACGGTGACGGAAGAATAAAAAGCAATAATAATAATATTAAAGAAACCCTTATTAGGTGCATAGCATAAGGCCTCCGCCATGCATTTTCAATGCATAGGCGGGCGCCTAATAACCAAAAAACAAAACTGTCTCCCAAGGAGCACAATTACGTATTTTCCAATATGACATAGGTATTGGACTTATTACAAACTTTTGATATCCTTCTGGTCCATTGACCATGTGTATTTGCTGTTAGTAATATCTTTATTTATACATAACTTCCCAAATCTCATTTGGTCAAGGGTTAAACCTTAAAGCAATGATTTTGTCTTTTAGGTTTCTGAGCTTCTAGTGTTTCTCTATAAATGATAAGGGTTTCCCCATAAGTACATTAAAAAGACTACCCAAAACAACCCAAGATTAGAATTAGAATTTAACCCTTCAGAAGCTGGCTTTATTTTATTTTTTCCCTCTGACATAGTTTTCGTGCTCCTAGGCCAGAACACACAGACCCAGCCTAGCCATAAACATTCAGATGTTTACATCATGGTCAGAGTTGTTTGTCATATCTTTTGTCCTTCTCACGTTATACTGTCCCTCTGAGGTTCAATGCGGCCTTCTGATATTCTGACGCTTTTCAAAATTTCTTATTAGTTGCATTCAAATTCCAAGTAAAAAAATAAAATAAATGAATAGAAAACCCTTAGAAAAGCAACCATATTTAGTTCCATACAGGTTTGATCAAAGCCAAAGCACCGTTTTTTTTTATTTACATCTATTTAAATCGAAGATCATGTATTTCGAAACTTCTTTGAAATGGACTGGTTTGTGATATATCACTATTGTTATAAGCAATAAGATCTCAGTGAGTTTATATTACTTTAGGGCTCAAACAAATGATGGGGTCACTGGCTAATTCTGTAGTGGAGTAAACCCAACAAGCTTTTATGTGCAGCTAGGGTTAGGGTTAGGGTTAGAATTTTCTAACAAAGCTGAAATATTTTCGTTTAAGCCATGTTAATCTCTCCGTGTATCAATTGAATTTGGCCCGGATATTTAATGTGGAAAAAAACCTTTGTTATTGAAGTCCCTCTTGTTCCTTCTTTAGTTTTTAGTTAACATAGTTCATGCTTAAAAATGTTATTAGGCGCCCGCCTATGCATTGAAAATGCATGGCGGAGGCCTTATGTTATGCACCCAATAAGGATTTCTTTATTAGGCGCCCGCCTATGCATTGAAAATGCATGGCGGAGGCCTTATTAGGCGCCCGCCTATGCATTGAAAATGCATGGCGGAGGCCTTATGTTATGCACCTAATAAGGATTTCTTTATTATTAGGCGCCCGCCTATGCATTGAAAATGCATGGCGGAGGCCTTATGTTATGCACCTAATAAGGATTTCTTTATTATTATTAGGCGCCCGCCTATGCATTGAAAATGCATGGCGGAGGCCTTATGCTATGCACCTAATAAGGGTTTCTTTATTATTATTATAGTACCGTTAATACAGCCCGAACCGTAGGGTCTACCCCCACATACTATATATCGAAATGTTGGTCTCGACGCCGCGATCAGGGCTTTTTGTACTTGACGCCGTTTCGGCTTACGGTTGGAACAAAATTCACAAAAAACCACTTCTTCAACACAAAATTCACTAAAAACCACTTCTTCAACACAGTTGACCTTTCAAAAATGCGCGGCTGAGCACGGCACTGGTGTTGTGGGGGAGTGGGTTAGGTGTTGGGCTGCAAAGCAGAAGATTGTAGGTTCGACTCCAAGCCGTGCCAATTTCAGAGAATTACATTTTCACCCAATATTTAATTTCCCTTTGGCTTTAAAAAACGATTTTTTTCACATTAGCCAGATTAATTTATCCAGCATATATCTTAAATATACCAAATACTACAATAAAACATAATCAAATTCATCAGTAGAAAAAGGAGGAACAAACGTTATTGATTTTAAAGTGATTAATGTCGTGATTAAATTAAAATGGCTGCAGACTTTTATTAAAAATTAAAAGAATTTATGGTTTATTTTCCCTTCACAACTTTAAAAACAAAATTGGAGGAAGGAATTTCTCTTAAGATGTAACTTTGATCCGGCAAAATTACCGATTAAATTGTCAGACTACCACAGAAGCATTCCAAAAATATGTTAAAAGTTTTCATGTCTTGATTAAGTTACTGGAAAATAACCGTAAATTAACAAAATAAATTTGATTTGTAACAAATGGGGACCACGGGCAGTTTGTTTTGGATGGATTTGCCTTATGATGACGTCATCGGGAAGCGCCCGAGTCGATCTGACCAGCCGAGTTGGAGCCGTTTTACACAGCTGATCATCAACAATTTTTTCGGATTTCCAGAGGACTTCACCATTGACATTCGCAGGAGCTATTGCTGAAGCAACAAAGCCCACGTACATGGCCATTGGATGTTCCAACACAACTGGTAAAATTGGAAAAAACATTGCTTATTTCAACTTTCCATGAGCTAACCGGGCTCGTAGCTGGATTGCCATTTTGAAGAGAGCTGGCCAGAGAGAAAACACGTCATATGCAGTGACCATTTCGAAGAAGAATGTTTTGAACATGACATGAGAGCAAGGATTTTCGGTAAGTTATTTTTAAATTTTAAATTTTTACGTTAGAATTTGCAGGGATTTGTTTTGTATTCAGACGTTTTAAGAAAACATTAAAGTATTTTATGTATTGTTTATTAATTAATTTCATATTAATACTTAATCTCCTCCTTTTCCTGTCAAATCCTGCCTCAAGCATTTCGCTGGCTCTCCTTATTATTGTAAACTTTATAATGTAACGAGAGTTCAGTGACATCCTACAATCAGGCTTAGGCTACTGGAGGATATCAGGGCCAGTTTTTCTCACTCTACTGATTTCTACTGTTGTCCAGTTTTGCATTGCATTGCATTGAAATGAAAGTCACATTTCCTGCCACACTTTTTTGCTGCTTCTCCACCGAAGCCAGGCCTGCAAGCTCTCCACCATCAGCCATCACTTATCAGTTACCCTCCTTCACTGCCTTGAATTTTAGTCATACTCAAAAACTGCTAGTTGAAAGAATAATTAATTTCATTATTATTTTCTGTTTGAATATCCAGTCATATTCACTGAATTAGAACATCTTTTTAGAATGTTTTTTAGTCTGAAAATGACAAGTACCTTTTGAAATTAATGAACTCCTCCGTCTTGTGGCTGCTATTGCTTGCTGTGCTGTGCTGCCGTTTTTTCCTAAATTACTGAAGGATATTGTTGAATCAAGTCCAATTTACCCAGACGAAGGGTGTTCCATTGGGTGTTTTCCTTGCAACTACGTGACGGTGAGTCGTTTATTTAATGTCGGTTTTATATTATGGTAGAAATGCGGTGGCTAGGCTGCACGCCACTGAGCTATATGCTACATGTAAAAGCCTAACAGCAGCGCGATCTCTCCTCCGCTGCAGGTAAAGAGCCGGGTGAAGCTGACACCCCACCCACAGAAAAAACTCTGTTAAATAGACAGAATGGTTAGTGCTTCGTTTGTGCAGGTTTGTGCCATTAAAATTAGCGATTGTGCTGTTTTGGTTTTGAAGATATTAAAGAATATTTGTTAAGGTCATCCAGAATTCACCATCTCCCCATTTTGCTTCGAATCCGATCAAACTGGGCTACTTTTTTTAGTGCTTCGTTTGTGCAGGTTTGTGCCGTTAAAATTATCGTTTGTGCTGCTTTGGTTTCGGAGATATTATGAATTTTAATTTCAACCGATGACGTCATCCCAGCCCGCCGCTTCAAAATAAAGTGCTACGGTAAATCATATGTTATTGCCAACACTGTAAAAAACATAAGTCTTTTTAATATATTTCTACTGATAAATCAGTAACATTACTATGAAGTTGTGTCATCTACCGAGCCTCCCCCCCCCCCCCCCCACAGCATTCTTATAAAATTATTTATATATTCCTGCTTATTGGCAAAGATCTCTGGGGAAACATGTTTTTGTTTGTTTTTTTAGTTTCCTGACTGAGGGGAGTGGCTGGAACAGTCTCTGTGCAGGATGGCTGGCGTCCTTAATGATGTTCCTCAATTGTGTAAGAAGATGTGGTCAGATCTACCGTTTGGTCTCAACACTTTTCTCAAGAAAGCAGTTTTTAATTTTATATTTTTCTTTTATCATGCAAGATGTTTTAGCCGCTATTGTAAAATGTGTGTTATATTGTTTTGTACTTTATTCCTGAATAAATATTACGATTTATTTTGTCTCATTTAAAGAACTTTACTTTAGATAGCTATGTCAAGTGAGCCACAAAAAAGGCATTTCATTTATTAGAATGTTCAACTGTTTTCATAAAGTCTATTTTTCCTAATCAGAAGGGTTTATTCTTCTTCGAGAGTATAATGTTTATAACATTTTCAAACAGTAACTTGGTTATAGTTGATCTTAGTAGTCATAGTTCATTACTCCTCTGAATTAATTAGAATAGCAAACCTTTATTGCTCTACAATAGGGAGATTTGGGGGTGTCTGCACCTAACAAAAGGGCAATAAAAGTATACAGGCTTATATAACGCAGAAAACATACCCAAACTAAAATCAATAACAGAAAAACTGCAAAAAATAAATCACACTGGTCAGCCTATAAAGTATAACAACACTGTAAGGAACGATCTCCTAAAACGTTCCTTTGTCCACCTAAGCTAAACATTTAATTAGGCTGAAGGACCACTCCACTTTTTATTGGCTTTATGCATGAAGTGGGAAATGGTGTTCAACTATGAATATATTGACTGTGTTATCAGCTGAAAGTATAAAGCATATAGATTGAATTAGAAATGCCTAAAAATATAGACCAATTTGGTTTGTTGTGTATTGAGCTCAGCACAAAATATTAAAAACTTAACGCTCCCCAAAAACTATTGGGCTGCAAATCTTAATGAAAACTTTATTTTATTTTATTCCAAGGTTGTTGTAGCAAAAACAAAGCACTGAAAAAGTAGCCCACTGTGATTTGCTTTGGATCCAGCTCAGCACCAGCAAAGAAAGAAAAACATAGCACTTGATTTTGAAGCGGCGGTCTGGGATGACGTCATCGGCTGAAATTAAAATTCATAATATCTCCGAAACCAAAGTAGCACAAACGTTAATTTTAACGGCACAAACATGCACAAAGCACTAAAGAAGTTGACCACTCTGGTTTGCTTTGGCTCCAGCTCAGCACCAGCAAAGGAATAACAATGTAGTGCTTTATTTTGCAGCAGCGGCCTGTAGTGACGTCACCGGCCGAAATTAAAACTTATATTATCTGCGAAACCAAAGCAGCATAAACGCTAATTTTAACGGCACAAACAAAGCACTAAAGAAGTTGACCAGCTTGGTTGGATTCAAAGCAAAATGGGGGGATGGTTAACTCTAGATGAACTTAACAAATATTCTTTAATATCTTCAAAACCAAAACAGCACAAACGCTAATTTTAACGGCACATAAATAAATACTTAAATTAGTAATTAATAAATAAAGTGGCTAATTAAAGGAAATATATACATTTTGTCTCGCTGTATAATTCATTTTCTATCTACATTTATTTGTGCATTGTATTTTGGTGGCACATAATTGTATGCATATTTATTTATTGAGCATTTATTTATTTCTGTATTTATTTTTAAATATGGAAGACTTGGTCCTCCATACTCCAGGGCTCAACAAGAGTTCATCTAAAGATGTTTTAGAACTGATTGGTGACCTTTAGTTTATATTTCAGAAAGTTAGTTATAAGTAGAGTTATGTGGTTTTATGTTTTTTGGATACAATCCGGGTTAGCACCCGAACATCCCTTACAGACAGCTTCCTCGTGCGTCCACAGTTAATGCTGTTGGATTTGGTTCGTCCACATTACCCTGGACACCGTGGCTCTTGATACATCACAAACACTTGCTGTCTTGGTCACAGATGCAAGGCAAGGCAAGGGAAATTTATTTATATAGCACAATTCAGTACAGAGACAATACAAAGTGCTTTACATGATTAAAATATAGCAAAATAAACGCAAGTAGGAATAAAATGTAGATAGAAAACAGAATAAAAGCAAGAATGTAGAAACAAAGAAGAACATTAAAAACAGTAAAACATTTTAACTAGAACAGTCAAAGGCAATTTTAAACAGATGTGTTTGCAATCTTGATTCAAAAGAACTCAGGCTTTCCGCACTTTTACAGTTTTCTGGAAGTTTGTTCCAGATAAGTGGAGCATAGGAACTAAATGCTGCTTCTCCTTGTTTAGTTGTGGTTCTAGGTATGCAGAGTAGGCTGGAGCCAGAAGACCTTAGTGGTCTGGAGGGTTTATACGCTGATAACAAGTCTGTGATGTATTTAGGTGCTAAGCCATTTAGGGATTTATAGACTAACAGAAGGATTTTAAAGTCTATTCTCTGAGATACAGGGAGCCAGTGTAAGGACTTTAGAACCGGGTTCATGTTCTCTACTTTCTTAGTCTTAGTGAGGACGCGGGCAGCAGCGTTCTGCATCAGCTGCAGCTGTCTGATCCACTTTTTAGACAAACCTGTGAAGACACCGTTGCAGTAATCAATTCTACTAAAAATAAACGCATGGATTAGTTTTTCCAGATCCTGCTGAGACACCAGTCCTTTAATCCTGGAAATATTCTTCAGGTGATAGAAAGCCGACCTTGTCACTGTCTGTAAATGCTTTTGGAGGTTCAGGTCTGAGTCCATCACTACAACCAGATTTCGGGCCTGATCAGTGGTTTCTAGCTGAAGCGACTGAAGCTGTGTGCTAACTTTTGATCTCTCCTCTATTGGTCCAAATATTATTACTTCAGTTTTGTTTTTATTCAATTGAAGAAAGTTTTGACACATCCAGCAAGATGTCCACCAACAATTTGTCCTCCTTTGAACTCACCCATGTCACCCATAATGTTGTGTGCATTGCAATATTTTGAGCAAAACTGTGCTCTTACCCTCCTAATTGGACCTTCACACTCTGCTCTTATTGGTTCAATGTGCAATTAATGATGATTGGCCACCAGGCTGGTCCAATTTAGCCATGAAACCTCCCACACTAAAATGAGAGGTGTTTCAGTTTCATTGTCCAACCCCTGTATATATTGTATTTCACTTACTGAATTGAGTTACTGAAATAATTGTCTATACTTTTATTTATTAAGATTTAATTCTAGTGTTTATGTAAGGCAGAGGTTACAAATGTAAATGTTACAACCTTTTGTTTGGACCGTTTTTGCCTTTTCTTCTTTCTATTAGAAACGGCTCTAAGAGAAGAGGTGGAAACAACGCCCCCAAAATGACGCTTGTGGCCAAAAAGTGTATTATGTCAGTAGTGGTTTAGGACTACCGTAACAAATGAATGGGAAACGTTGACCGTCGGCTGTCGCCAATTAGCTCATTAGCTGCGTCTCAGATCGAAATACGCAGTTTGCAGCTCTGCAGACGCAAAGTTTTCCCGGTCGGCAGGTTTTGATGAAGACAAATCCTTTTCACTCAGAAGGTTTGATTTAAAATCCGCAAGCGATGAGAGCCTACGACCAAGGAACTCGGAAGCTTTGCCTTTGACGGTCACGCCCACCACCAGGCGGGCGCCTTCTTCAACTTCTTCAGAAGTTGAACGATTCTAGTTAGGCGCCCGCCTATGCATTGAAAATGCATGGCGGAGGCCTTATGCTATGCACCTAATAAGGGTTTCTTTATTATTAGGCGCCCGCCTATGCATTGAAAATGCATGGCGGAGGCCTTATGTTATGCACCTAATAAGGGTCCATCACCGTTAATACAGGCCGAACCGTAGGGTCTACCCCCACATACTATACATCAAAACGTTCGTCTCGACGCCGTGAAGCGGGCTTTTTGTACTTGACGCCATTTAAAGTTACCGTGGTGACAAAATTAACCAAAAACCACTTCTCAAAACCACTTCCTAGACACAGTTGACCTCGCAAAAATGCAGACCTCAGCATGGCACTTTTTTTTTGGTACAGTGGTTTAGGTGTTGGACTGGTGCACCAAAGGTCGCAGGTTCGCAACCCGCTGGGGGTACCCAATATTTTTTATTTATTTTTTACAAGTAACAAATAAACAATGTGAACAACTGATATAAATGAATGAATGATGAAAAAATTGCAACAGCAAGAACTACCCCCCGGCCAATACAGCACCACTCACCTGTGGGAAATAGCACTACACACCATTTTTGTCAAATGTTGAGTTCTGGGCCCAGATTTGGTGAGGCTTAGTTGCTAAAGGAGGCCGATCTGACACATGGCCTTTGGTGAGCTTTGGTGACATTAAGTATTGGCACCCTTTTTGAGGAACTTCCCAGTACAGGATTTGGACCAAACTAACAGAGTACAATCACCCGGTGATACTGGACACAACCATGTTAGCGGCTAACGCTTAGCATGTTGCTAACCGGAAGTAGCTCTAGGAAGGTCTCACTAACTTCTGCTTCACAGTGGTTGTACTTCCTTTAGTAGTTTGTAATGCCTTTAACATTTTTATTCACATATTTAATTTTTTCATGCTACACTGAAGTATTTAATCATGTTTTAATAACACCAATTTTCCATGCTGCTTGGATGCAGACCTTCCCCTGTCGGCTGGTTTTGACGAAGACAAATCCTTTTCACACTCATAAGATTTGATTTAACATCCCCAAGTGATAAAAGCCTACGACCAAGGAACTCGGAAGCTTTGCCTTTGACGGTTACGCGCACCACCAGGCGGGCGCCTTCTTCAACTTCTTCAGAAGTTGAACGTTTCTAGTTAGGCGCCCGCCTATGCATTGAAAATGCATGGCGGAGGCCTTATGCTATGCACCTAATAAGGGTTTCTTTATTATTATTATTATAGTACCGTTAATACAGCCCGAACCGTAGGGTCTACCCCCACATACTATATATCGAAACGTTGGTCTCGACGCCGCGATCAGGGCTTTTTGTACTTGACGCCGTTTCGACTTACATTTGGAACAAAATTCGCAAAAAACACTTCTTAACACAATTGACCTCTCAATAAAGCTCGGCTGAGCACGACACTGGTGTTTTGGTCGAGTGGGTTAGGTGTCGGGCTGCAAAGCAGAAGATCGAAAGTTCGAATCCAAACTGTGCCAATTTTAGAGAATTACATTTTCACCCAATATTTCATTTCCCTTTGGCTTTAAAAAACGATTTTTCAATTTAAATCAATACAGTTCACCTCATGCCTTTAACTTTTTTATTCACATATTTTATTTTTTCATGCTACATTGAAGTATTTAATCATGTTTTAATAACACTAATTTTCCATGCTGCTTCGATGCAGACCTTCTCCTGTTGGCTGTTGGCTCATTAGCAGCCTCATTTGTTGCGGTCTGTTGTCATTCACACAGAACAATAAACCGTGCCAGCCGACATGAGTTTTACAAACGGCAAAGCTTTGTCTTAAGCAGTAACGTGCCTCTACTCCGCGCTGCGTTCTCAGACCAGTGTGATGCGTTCCCGAGCGTCTGAAAGCTGCATTCAGGAGCATGGGACATTTCTAATTTACAATAATATATATATATTTTTACAAGTAACAATTAAATAACTTGAACAACTGGTATAAATGAATGATGATAAAGGAATTTATTTAACATGTTTTGGGACAGTTTGTATTCAGACGTTTTAAGAAAACATTAAAGTATTTTATGTATTGTTTATTAATTTATTTTATATTATACTTAATCTCCTCCTTTTCCTGTATAATCCTGCCTCAAGCATTTCGCTGGCTCTCCTTATTATTGTAAACTTTGTAATGTAACGAGAGTTCAGGGACATCCTACAATCAGGCTTAGGCTACTGGAGGACATCAGGGCCAGTTTTTCTCACTCTACTGATTTCTACTGTTCTCCAGTTTTGCATTGCATTGCATTGAAATGAAAGTCACATTTCCTGCCACAGTTGTTTGCTGCTTCTCCACCGAAGCCAGGCCTGCAAGCTCTCCACCATCAGCCATCACTTATCAGTTACCCTCCTTCACTGCCTTGAATTTTAGTCATACTCAAAAACTGCTAGTTGAAAGAATAATTAATTTCATTATTATTTTCTGTTTAAATATCCAGTCATATTCACTGAATTAGAACATCTTTTTAGAATGTTTTTTAGTCTGAAAATGACAAGTACCTTTTGAAATTAACCTTAATGCAGGTACCAAACTTGTCCTTAAACCACAATAATTGTATTTATTTTACTACTATAATGTACTATTTTAATCTTAAATCTTATTTTTATTAGTTGGGATGGCTGCCAGCACAACACTGCATTATGTCCTCGTGACAGAAATCATCGCTAGAAAAATGCATTATCATCATTCAACAATGATTACTGAAAAAGACGTACTTCGTTCCTGCAGTTCCTATACTGTCCACGAGTGGCGCTGTGTGAGCAGACAACAAGCAGTACTCTTTGAGTTCCGGGTCAGAGGTGAACTCCTCCGTCTTGTGGCTGCTATTGCTTGCTGTGCTGTGCTGTGCTGCCGTTTTTCCTAAATTACTGAAGGATATTGTTGAATCAAGTCCAATTTACCCAGACGAAGGGTGTTCCATTGGGTGTTTTCCTTGCAACTACGTGACGGTGAGTCGTTTATTTTGTGTCGGTTTTATATTATGGTAGAAATGCGGTGGCAAGGCTACACGGCACTGAGGGATGGAAGAGCTGCGTGAAGCTGACACCCCACCCACAGAAAAAACTCCGTTAAATAGACGGAATGGTTAGTGCTTCCTTGTGCAGGTTTGTGCCGTTAAAATTAGCGTTTGTCCTGTTTTGGTTTTGAAGATATTAAAGAATATTTGTTAAGGTCATCCAGAATTCACCATCTCCCCATTTTGCTTCAAATCCGATCAAACTGGGCTACTTTTTTTAGTGCTTCGTTTGTGCAGGTTTGTGCCGTTAAAATTATCGTTTGTGCTGCTTTGGTTTCGGAGATATTATGAATTTTAATTTCAACCGATGACGTCATCCCAGCCCGCCGCTTCAAAATAAAGTGCTACGTTAAATCATATGTTATTGCCGTCACTGGAAAAAACGTAAGTCTTTTTAATATATTTCTACTGATAAATCAGTAACATTACTATGAAGTTGTGTCATCTACCGAGCCTCCCCCCACCCCACCCCCCCTACAGCATTCTTATAAAATGATTTATATATTCCTGCTTATTGGCAAAGATCTCTTGGGACACATGTTTTTGTTTGTTTTTTTAGTTTCCTGACTGAGGGGAGAGGCTGGAACAGTCTCTGTGCAGGATGGCTGGCGTCCTTAATGATGTTCCTCATTTGTGTAAAAAGATGTGGTCAGATCTACCGTTTGGTCTCAACACTTTTCTCAAGAAAGCAGTTATTAATTTTTATATTTTTCTTTTATCATGCAAGTTGTTTTAGCTGCTATTGTAAAATGTGTGTTATATTGTTTTGTACTTTATTCCTGAATAAATATTGCGATTTATTTTGTCTCATTTAAAGAACTTTACTTTAGATAGCAATGTCAAGTGACATTGCCAAAAAAGGCATTTCATTTATTAGAATGTTCAACTGTTTTCATAAAGTCTATTTTTTCTAATCAGAAGGGTTTATTCTTCTTCGAGAGTATAATGTTTATAACATTTTCAAACAATAACTTGGTTATAGTTGATCTTAGTAGTCATAGTTCATTACTCCCCTGAATTAATTAGAATAGCAAACCTTTATTGCTCTACAATAGGGAGATTTGGGTGTGTCTGCACCTAACAAAAGGGCAATTAAAGTGTACAGGCTTATATAACGCAGAAAACATACCCAAACTAAAATCAATAACAGAAAAACTGCAAAAAATAAATCACACTGGTCAGCCTATAAAGTATAACAATATTAAAATTCATAATATCTCCGAAACCATAGTAGCACAAACGTTAATTTTAACGGCACAAAGATGCACAAACACAGCACTAAAGAAGTTGACCACTCTGGTTTGCTTTGGCTCCAGCTCAGCACCAGCAAAGGAATAACAATGTAGCGCTTTATTTTGCAGCGGCGACCTGTGGTGACGTCACCTTTCGGAATTAAAACTTATATTATCTGCGAAACCAAAGCAGCATAAACGCTAATTTTAACGGCACAAACCTGCACAAACGAAGCACTAAAGAAGTTGACCAGCTTGGTTGGATTCAAAGCAAAATGATGGGATGGTGAACTCTAGATGAACTTAACAAATATTCTTTAATATCTTCAAAACCAAAACAGCACAAACGCTAATTTTAACGGCACAAATGTGCACAAACCAAGCACTAACCATTCCGTCTATTTAACTGAGTTTTTTCTGTGAGTGGGGTGTCAGCATCTGACACATGGCCTTTGGTGAGCTTTGGTGACATTAAGTATTGGCACCCTTTTTGAGGAACTTCCCAGTACAGGATTTGGACCAAACTAACAGAGTACAATCACCCGGTGATACTGGACACAACCATAGACATATATAAAGAGTAGACCCCGCATCGACCGCTCTCGCCTATAGGCGCTGACGAGATTTAGGGGCGCCATCTTGGGGCGGTCGACAACTCCGCTCAGTCTAATGTGTTAACCAGGTGCAGAATCAATTTTAATCAACTATAACTCGTTTAATGTTGAACTAATTTTCACATTTGTTTAGCTTAAAACTTTAAACTATAGCTATTATAACAAATGGTCCAGTGCGTTTAAATAATCTTAGTGGGGTTAAAAGTAATAGAATATTCTGACATGATGTATGTATGTTTCAAAACACAGCCACGCACACATTTTTTATAATTTTTTTATTGCTATATAAACAAACACATTTGTACATGTACATATGTACATATACTTCCCAAAAAGAACCCGTGATGGGCGAAATCTGTAAAGTAGTAACCTTTATTTTTTTTACAATTAATATATACAATTAAATACACTATAGTATATTGAAACCATAGAACAAAACCTTTTTACCGGCCCAAGCATTTGTTTAACAAATGAAAGTACTATATAAACGTTTTTTTTTTTTATTATTATTATTTACAAATAAGCTGTAAAATAATAATTTTAATCAATACGAACTGAAGGCTTCAAATTGCGGAGATCAGCGTGGCCCACCGCGACCCGAGTCATTGGATTAGAACGGGAGAAAATTAAAAATGATTATAAAAAAAATACAAAGTACAGTAGGACAAATAGTGACTCGTGTGTATTTCACTGCTCTTTTGACTGAGGCGCTGCATCTGTGACTCCGGTCTGTAGCGTTTTTTTCTTCTAAAGCCCGCGGTGCAGGTGAGTTTTTTTTTTTTCGGGAGAAGAACAAATTTTTATCGGTAGTTGTCACTCTTTTTTTTCAAAAAAGATTCTTATAAACCGACAGGCCACCTGATGAGAACTGTAATGAACGGCTCATCAATGCAAATCCGTGAAGCAGCGAGACCGTGAAAGGTGAACCGCAATATAGCGAGGGTTCACTATATATATATATATGTATGTATATATATATATATATATATATATATGTGTGTATATATATATATATGTGTGTGTGTATATATATATATGTGTGTGTATATATATATATATGTATATATATATATGTATATATATGGTATATATAATATATATATACTATATATAGATATATATATATATAATATATATATATATATATATATATATAATGTGTGTATATATATATATATATATATATATATATATATATATATATATATATTAATATATATATATATATACTATATATGCTGTTTATTCACTAATGTCTAACAAACCAACTTTGTATCTCCTAGTATTAGAAAACTACATTCTGATCAAAAATATAAACAATGTCTTTTCATCTTGCTTGTGAAAAGTTATCCCTCGAGCCCTGACATAAATAATCCCTCGATTTAAACAAAACTGAGCCGCCACAGTTGCTGAGGCATCATTAGTGTGAGCTTGAATCACGCAGGATTAGGTATCAGTCGACCGCCCCAAGGTGGCGCCCGTAATTCCTGCGCAGCGACAGTCAATGCGGGGTCTACTCTTATATTATGTCTATGGACACAACCATGTTAGCGGCTAACGCTTAGCATGTTGCTAACCGGAAGTAGCTCTAGGAAGGTCTCACCAACTTCTGCTTCACAGAGTTTGTACTTCCTTTAGTAGTTTGTAATGCCTTTAACATTTTTATTCACATATTTCATTTTTTCATGTTACATTGAAGTATTTAATCATGTTTTAATAACACCAATTTTCCATGCTGCTTGGATGCAGACCCCCTGTCGACTGTTTTTTTTTGGGGAGGCTTAGTTGCTAAAGGAGGCCGATCTGACACATGGCCTTTGGTGAGCTTTGGTGACATTAAGTATTGCCACCCTTTTTGAGGAACTTCCCAGTACAGGATTTGGACCAAACTAACAGAGTACAATCACCCGGTGATACTGGACACAACCATGTTAGCAGCTAACGCTTAACATGTTGCTAACCGGAAGTAGCTCTAGGAAGGTCTCACCAACTTCTGCTTCACAGAGTTTGTACTTCCTTTAGTAGTTTGTAATGCCTTTATCATTTTTATTCACATATTTCATTTTTTCATGCTACATTGAAGTATTTAATCATGTTTTAATAACACCAATTTTCCATGCTGCTTGGATGCAGACCTTCTCCTGTCGGCTGGTTTTGACGAAGACAAATCCTTTTCACACTCAGAAGATTTGATTTAAAATCCCCAAGTGATAAAAGCCTACGACCAAGGAACTCGGAAGCTTTGCCTTTGACGGTTACGCGCACCACCAGGCGGGCGCCTTCTTCAACTTCTTCAGAAGTTGAACGTTTCTAGTTATTATTATTATTATTATAGTACCGTTAATACAGCCCGAACCGTAGGGTCTACCCCCACATACTATATATCAAAACGTTGGTCTCGACGCCGCGGTCAGGGCTTTTTGTACTTGACGCCGTTTCGACTTACATTTGGAACAAAATTCGCAAAAAACACTTCTTAACACAATTGACCTCTCAATAAAGCTCGGCTGAGCACGACACTGGTGTTTTGGTCGAGTGGGTTAGGTGTCGGGCTGCAAAGCAGAAGATTGAAAGTTCGAATCCAAGCTGTGCTAATTTTAGAGAATTACATTTTCACCCAATATTTCATTTCCCTTTGGCTTTAAAAAACGATTTTTCAATTTAAAACAATACAGTTCACCTCATGCCTTTAACTTTTTTATTCACATATTTTATTTTTTCATGCTACATTGAAGTATTTAATCATGTTTTAATAACACCAATTTTCCATGCTGCTTCGATGCAGACCTTTTCCTGTTGGCTGTTGGCTCATTAGCAGCCTCATTTGTTGTGGTCTGTTGTCATTCACACAGAACAATAAACCGTGTCAGCCAACATGAGTTTTACAAACGGCAAAGCTTTGTTTTAAGCAGTAACGTGCCTCTACTCCGCGCTGCGTTCTCAGACCAGTGTGATGCGTTCCCGAGCGTCTGAAAGCTGCATTCAGGAGCATGGGACATTTCTAATTTACAATAATATATATATTTTTTTTACAAGTAACAATTAAATAACTTGAACAACTGGTATAAATGAATGATGATAAAGGAATTTATTTAACATGTTTTGGGACAGTTTGTATTCAGACGTTTTAAGAAAACATTAAAGTATTTTATGTATTGTTTATTAATTTATTTTATATTATACTTAATCTCCTCCTTTTCCTGTATAATCCTGCCTCAAGCATTTCGCTGGCTCTCCTTATTATTGTAAACTTTGTAATGTAACGAGAGTTCAGGGACATCCTACAATCAGGCTTAGGCTACTGGAGGACATCAGGGCCAGTTTTTCTCACTCTACTGATTTCTACTGTTCTCCAGTTTTGCATTGCATTGCATTGAAATGAAAGTCACATTTCCTGCCACAGTTGTTTGCTGCTTCTCCACCGAAGCCAGGCCTGTAAGCTCTCCACCATCAGCCATCACTTATCAGTTACCCTCCTTCACTGCCTTGAATTTTAGTCATACTCAAAAACTGCTAGTTGAAAGAATAATTAATTTCATTATTATTTTCTGTTTGAATATCCAGTCATATTCACTGAATTAGAACATCTTTTTAGAATGTTTTTTAGTCTGAAAATGACAAGTACCTTTTGAAATTAACCTTAATGCAGGAACCAAACTTGTCCTTAAACCACAATAATTGTATTTATTTTACTACTATAATGTACTATTTTAATCTTAAATCTTATTTTTATTAGTTGGGATGGCTACCAGCACAACACTGCATTATGTCCTCGTGACAGAAATCATCGCTAGAAAAATGCATTATCATCATTCAACAATGATTACTGAAAAAGACGTACTTCGTTCCTGCAGTTCCTATACTGTCCACGAGTGGCGCTGTGTGGGCAGACAACAAGCAGTACTCTTTGAGTTCCGGGTCAGAGGTGAACTCCTCCGTCTTGTGGCTGCTATTGCTTGCTGTGCTGTGCTGTGCTGCCGTTTTTCCTAAATTACTGAAGGATATTGTTGAATCAAGTCCAATTTACCCAGACGAAGGGTGTTCCATTGGGTGTTTTCCTTGCAACTACGTGACGGTGAGTCGTTTATTTAATGTCGGTTTTATATTATGGTAGAAATGCGGTGGCAAGGCTACACGGCACTGAGGGATGGAAGAGCTGCGTGAAGCTGACACCCCACCCACAGAAAAAACTCAGTTAAATAGACGGAATGGTTAGTGCTTTGTTTGTGCAGGTTTGTGCCATTAAAATTAGCGTTTGTGCTGTTTTGGTTTTGAAGATATTAAAGAATATTTGTTAAGGTCATCCAGAATTCACCATCTCCCCATTTTGCTTCGAATCCGATCAAACTGGGCTACTTTTTTTAGTGCTTCGTTTGTGCAGGTTTGTGCCGTTAAAATTATCGTTTGTGCTGCTTTGGTTTTGGAGATATTATGAATTTTAATTTCAACCGATGACGTCATCCCAGCCCGCCACTTCAAAATAAAGTGCTACGGTAAATCATATGTTATTGCCGTCACTGGAAAAAACGTAAGTCTTTTTAATATATTTCTACTGATAAATCAGTAACATTACTATGAAGTTGTGTCATCTACCGAGCCTCCCCCCACCCCACCCCCCCTACAGCATTCTTATAAAATGATTTATATATTCCTGCTTATTGGCAAAGATCTCTTGGGACACATGTTTTTGTTTGTTTTTTTAGTTTCCTGACTTAGGGGAGAGGCTGGAACAGTCTCTGTGCAGGATGGCTGGCGTCCTTAATGATGTTCCTCATTTGTGTAAAAAGATGTGGTCAGATCTACCGTTTGGTCTCAACACTTTTCTCAAGAAAGCAGTTATTAATTTTATATTTTTCTTTTATCATGCAAGTTGTTTTAGCTGCTATTGTAAAATGTGTGTTATATTGTTTTGTACTTTATTCCTGAATAAATATTGCGATTTATTTTGTCTCATTTAAAGAACTTTACTTTAGATAGCAATGTCAAGTGACATTGCCAAAAAAGGCATTTCATTTATTAGAATGTTCAACTGTTTTCATAAAGTCTATTTTTCCTAATCAGAAGGGTTTATTCTTCTTCGAGAGTATAATGTTTATAACATTTTCAAACAATAACTTGGTTATAGTTGATCTTAGTAGTCATAGTTCATTACTCCTCTGAATTAATTAGAATAGCAAACCTTTATTGCTCTACAATAGGGAGATTTGGGGGTGTCTGCACCTAACAAAAGGGCAATTAAAGTATACAGGCTTATATAACGCAGAAAAAATACCCAAACTAAAATCAATAACAGAAAAACTGCAAAAAATAAATCACACTGGTCAGCCTATAAAGTATAACAATATTAAAATTCATAATATCTCCGAAACCATAGTAGCACAAACGTTAATTTTAACGGCACAAAGATGCACAAACACAGCACTAAAGAAGTTGACCACTCTGGTTTGCTTTGGCTCCAGCTCAGCACCAGCAAAGGAATAACAATGTAGCGCTTTATTTTGCAGCGGCGACCTGTGGTGACGTCACCGGCCGGAATTAAAACTTATATTATCTGCGAAACCAAAGCAGCATAAACGCTAATTTTAACGGCACAAATTTGCACAAACGAAGCACTAAAGAAGTTGACCAGCTTGGTTGGATTCAAAGCAAAATGATGGGATGGTGAACTCTAGATGAACTTAACAAATATTCTTTAATATCTTCAAAACCAAAACAGCACAAACGCTAATTTTAACGGCACAAATGTGCACAAACCAAGCACTAACCATTCCGTCTATTAAACTGCGTTTTTTCTGTGAGTGGGGTGTCAGCATCTGACACATGGCCTTTGGTGAGCTTTGGTGACATTAAGTATTGGCACCCTTTTTGAGGAACTTCCCAGTACAGGATTTGGACCAAACTAACAGAGTACAATCACCCGGTGATACTGGACACAACCATAGACAGATATAAAGAGTAGACCCCGCATCGACCGCTCTCGCCTATAGGCGCTGACGAGAAGGACTTCCTGTTTTCACTGCGTGAGCAACGGTTTGTTGCTCCAGATTCTCTCGCTTTTATCTTTAATCTCTTTGCTGTAACATCTGTTTCTAACACATAAGCACTTTTAAAACATTTTCTGTTGCTGCACATCACGCTTGGGAACTCCTCGTGTTTTACGGTTTGCTCTCTTGGCGTGGTAGAAGGGCGCTAGCCTAGCTTTAGCCTAGCCTAGCTTTAGCTCCACAATGGCTTCCTCTCCTACTATTACTTCAGCTTCTCCGTCTCTGACTAAGTCTCCCCTTATCTCCTGCTCTCTGTGTCAGATGTTTAGCTATTCCTCTGCCTCCTTTAGTGATAATGGTACTTGTAATAAATGTAGTGTTTTTGTAGCTTTGGAGGCGAGGGTGTCAGAATTAGAGTCCCGGCTCCGTGCTATGGAAAGACCAGCTGATAGCCGCCCCTCTGTTAGCGCGGAGCCACATAGACCTAGCGTTAGTTCACTTAGTGGTCCTCCAGAAGCACCCGAGCAGCCGGGTAAGCAGGCCGGCTGGGTGACAGTTCGTAGGAAGCATAGCTCTAGATTTCAGCCCCCAGTTCACCACCAACCCGTCTGCGTTTCAAATAAATTTTCCCCACTCAGCGACACACCCGCTGAGAAGCCGATCCTGGTTATTGGGAGCTCAATAGTCAGAAACGTGGCACTAGAGACACCAGGGACCATAGTTAAATGCCTGCCAGGGGCCAGAACGGGCGACATAGAATCTTATCTAAAACTGCTGGCTAAGGATAAGCGTAAATACAGTAAGATTGTTATTCACGCTGGCGGTAATGACACCCGATCACGCCGATCGGAGGTCACTAAAGTTGGTGTTGCTTCGGTGTGTGAGTTTGCTAAAGCAATGTCGGACTCCGTAATTTTCTCTGGTCCCCTGCCTGATTTGACCAGTGATGACATGTTTAGCCGCATGTCATCATTCAACCGCTGGTTGTCTAGGTGGTGTCCTGAAAACGACGTGGGCTACATTGATAACTGGAGAACTTTCTGGGGAAAACCTGGTCTGATCCGGAGAGACGGCATCCATCCTACTTTGGATGGTGCAGCTCTTCTTTCTAGAAATCTGGCCGGATTTATTAGTCCTCCTAAATGCTGACAATCCAGGGTCCAGACCAGGAAGCAGAGCCGTAGTTTAACACACCTCTCTGCAGCTTCTGTACTGTTACCCATCCATTATCCTATTGAGACGGTGTCTTTCCCACGGCCAAAACTTAACAGATCAAAAACTTATCTAAAAGGAACAAATCATAAAAACCTAATAAAAATCAATACGGTTCACCTTGAACCTAAAAATAAAACAATTAAATGTGGTCTATTAAATATAAGGTCTCTCCCTCCAAAGACTTTGTTAGTTAACGAATTGATTTCTGATAAACAGATTGATTTGTTTTGTCTCACAGAAACCTGGCTACAAGAGGACTACGTTAGTATAAATGAGTCAACTCCCTCCAATTATTCAAATTTCCACATTCCCAGATCTGTGGGAAGAGGAGGAGGAGTGGCAACTATCTTTCAGTCTGATTTATTAATTAGTCCCAGGCCAATTAATAACTACAGTTCTTTTGAACATTTAACCCTCAGTTTCCCTCATCCAAGCTGCAAAGCAATAAAACCTCTTCTGTTTGTTGTTTTGTATCGTCCACCAGGCCCTTACACTCAGTTTTTGGATGAGTTGTCAGATTTCTTATCTGATTTGGTGTTAAATACTGATAAGGCTATTATAGTGGGTGATTTTAACATCCATGTTGACACAGAATGTGATAACCTTAGTGTAGCCTTTAAAACTATCCTAGATTCAATTGGTTTTGCTCAAAATGTGCATGAACCGACGCACTCTCGGCTCCATACTTTAGACCTTGTTCTGACATATGGCATTGATTGTGAATTATTAACAGTATTTCCTCACAACCCTGTCCTATCTGATCATTTTTTAATAACATTTGAGTTTAATCTAACTGAGTTCTCCACCCCCAAAAGAGGGTTCCATTATAGTAGATCTTTATCGGATAATGCTGTATCAAAACTTAAAGAGTCTGTCCCCTTTTTAATATCCTCCGTATTGCAGAAATGCCCTGCAGATAGCAGCAATGTTGTTTCTTCCAATTCACAAATAGATGTCTTTGTAAACGGTATGACTTCGTCATTGCGTTCTGCATTAGACAATGTAGCTCCCTTGAAAAAGAAGGTGATTATTCACAGGAAGCTGGCTCCTTGGTTTAATTCAGAGCTGCGTTCCTTGAAGCACAATGTTAGGAAATTGGAGAGAAAATGGCGCTCTACACACCAAGAGGAATCCTACCTAATCTGGAAGAACAGTCTATTGTTGTATAACAAGACCCTTCGCAGAGCTAGAGCAGCATATTTTTCATCATTAATTGAGGAGAATAAGAATAATCCTAGATTTCTCTTCAGTACAGTTGCCAAACTTACTCAGAGCCACAGCTCTGTTGATCCATCCATTCCCTTAGCTCTTAGCAGTAATGAGTTTATGGGATTCTTCATAAATAAAATTGATTCCATTAAAAATAAAATAATTGGCATCCTCCCAAACATGATTACCTCATCCTCAGTAAGTGAGGCAGCATTGGAGGAATCCTTAGAACCTGCGCAGTGTCTGAACTGTTTAAAAGCAGTAGAGCTTTCTGAGCTATCTAAAATTTTAGCTTCATCTAAACCTTCTACCTGTATGTTAGACCCAATCCCAACCAAGTTGTTTAAGGAGGTATTCCCTCTGATCAGTGGTCCTATTTTAGACATGATTAATGTATCCTTGGTAAATGGATATGTACCACAGGCTTTTAAAGTAGCTGTTATTAAACCTTTACTTAAGAAACCATCTCTTGATCAAGATGACTTAGTAAATTACAGACCTATATCTAATCTTCTTTTCTTATCTAAAATTCTTGAGAAAGTAGTTGCTAATCAACTATGTGAACATTTACAAAGTAATGACCTACTTGAGGAGTTTCAGTCAGGCTTCAGAGCTCATCATAGCACTGAAACAGCTCTGGTGAAGGTCACTAATGATATTCTCATGGCCTCAGATAATGGACTTGTGTCTATACTTGTCCTGTTAGATCTCAGTGCTGCATTTGATACAGTTGATCACAATATTCTCCTACAAAGACTTGAGCATACTGTAGGGATTAAGGGAAAAGCATTAGGCTGGTTTAAATCTTATCTGTCGGACAGATTCCAGTTTGTTCATGTTAATAATAAATCTTCCTCAAACTCTAGGGTCACTTGTGGAGTACCACAGGGTTCAGTCCTTGGACCAATTCTATTTACTATATATATGCTTCCGATTGGCAAAATTATCAGACAGCATGGGATTAATTTCCACTGTTATGCTGATGACACTCAGCTATATTTATCCATAAATCCTGATGATTCCAATCAGTTACTTCGACTGCAGTCATGTCTTGATGACATCAAAAGCTGGATGACTTTAAATTTCCTGCATTTAAATTCTGACAAGACAGAAGTTGTAATCTTTGGGCCAGAGTCTTCAAAAAATAAAGTTCTTAATCAATCCCTTAATCTGGATGGCATTAACTTGGCCTCTGGTAATAAAGTTAAAAATCTTGGTGTTGTTTTCGACCAAGACATGTCATTTAAATCCCATATTAAACAGGTTTCCAGAGTTTCCTTTTTTCACCTCCGGAATATCGCCAAAATTAGAAACATTCTGTCCAGGAGTGATGCTGAAAAACTAGTCCATGCATTTGTTACTTCAAGGCTGGACTATTGTAATTCTTTACTATCAGGAAGTCCACAAAATGCAGTTCGAAGTCTTCAGCTGATTCAAAATGCTGCGGCAAGAGTTCTGATGAAAATCAACAAGAGGGATCATATTTCTCCAATTTTAGCTTCCCTTCATTGGCTTCCTGTTAAATCAAGAATAGAATTTAAAATTCTCCTTCTAACGTATAAAGCCCTTAATAATCAAGCTCCACCATATATCAGAGCTCTGATTACCCCGTATGTTCCTAACAGAGCACTTCGCTCTCAGACTGCAGGTCTGCTGCTGGTTCCTAGAGTCTCTAAAAGTAGAATGGGAGGCAGATCCTTTAGCTATCAGGCTCCTCTCCTGTGGAACCAACTCCCAGTTTTGGTCCGTGAGGCAGACACCCTATCTATTTTTAAGACTAATGTTAAAACTTTCCTTTTTGACAAAGCTTATAGTTAGAGTGGCTCATACCCTGAGCTATCTCTATAGTTGTGCTGTGATAGGCCTAGGCTGCTGGAGGACATCAGGGTCTAATTTTCTCACTCTACTGATTTCTACTGTTCTTCAGTCTACTGTTCTCCAGTTTTGCATTGTATTACATTGAAATGAATGTCGTCATTTCAGCTTTTAACTTTTTGCTCTCTCTCTTTTTCTTCATAGTAGGTACACCTGGTCTGGCGTTCTGTTAACTGTGACATCATCCAGAGAAGACGGCTCACCCGCTACTACCATCTAATGTAGAACAGATTACTAGATCAATGTGTGCTTCTGTGCTTGTTTGTCTGTCTTGTTGTGTCTCTGTTCTGTCTTCTGTAACCCCAGTCGGTCGAGGCAGATGACCGTTCATACTGAGCCCGGTTCTGCCGGAGGTTTTTCCTTCCCGTTAATGGGTGGTTTTTCTTCCCACTGTCGCTTCATGCTTGCTCAGTATGAGGGATTGCAGCAAAGCCATGTACAATGCAGACGACTCTCCCTGTGGCTCTACGGTTCCCCAGGAGTGACTGCTGCTTGTCGGGACTTTGATGCAATCAACTGGTTTCCTTATATAGGACATTTTTGACCAATCTGTATAATCTGACCCAATCTGTATAATATGATTGAACTTGACTTTGTAAAGTGCCTTGAGATGACATGTTTCATGATTTGGCGCTATATAAATAAAATTGAATTGAATTGAATTGAATTGAATTGAGATTTAGGGGCGCCATCTTGGGGCGGTCGACAACTCCGCTCAGTCTAATGTGTTAACCAGGTGCAGAATCAATTTAATCAACTATAACTCGTTTAATGTTGAACTAATTTTCACATTTGTTTAGCTTAAAACTTTAAAACTATAGCTATTATAACAAATGGTCCAGTGCGTTTAAATAATCTTAGTGGGGTTAAAAGTAATAGAATATTCTGACATGATGTATGTATGTTTCAAAACACAGCCACGCACACATTTTTTATATTTTTTTTATTGCTATATAAACAAACACATTTGTACATGTACATATGTACATATACTTCCCAAAAAGAACCCGTGATGGGCGAAATCTGTAAAGTAGTAACCTTTATTTTTTTTTACAATTAATATATACAATTAAATACACTATAGTATATTGAAACCATAGAACAAAACCTTTTTACCGGCCCAAGCATTTGTTTAACAAATGAAAGTACTATATAAACGTTTTTTTTTTATTATTATTATTTACAAATAAGCTGTAAGATAATAATTTTAATCAATACGAACTGAAGGCTTCAAGATCAGCGTGGCCCACCGCGACCCGAGTCATTGGATTAGAACGGGAGAAAATTAAAAATTATTATAAAAAAAATACAAAGTACAGTAGGACAAATAGTGACTCGTGTGTATTTCACTGCTCTTTTGACTGAGGCGCTGCATCCGTGACTCCGGTCTGTAGCGTTTTTTTCTTCTAAAGCCCGCGGTGCAGGTGAGTTTTTTTTTTTTTGGGAGAAGAACACATTTTTATCGGTAGTTGTCACTCTTTTTTTCAAAAAAGATTCTTATAAACCGACACGCTACCTGATGAGAACTGTAATGAACGGCTCATCAATGCAAATCCGTGAAGCAGCGAGACCGTGAAAGGTGAACCGCAATATAGCGAGGGTTCACTATATATATATATATATATATATATATATATATATATTATATATGCTGTTTATTCACTAATGTCTAACAACAACTTTGTATCTCCTAGTATTAGAAAACTTACATTCTGATCAAAAATATAAACAATGTCTTTTCATCTTGCTTGTGAAAAGTTATCCCTCGAGCCCTGACATAAATAATCCCTCGATTTAAACAAAAATGAGCCGCACAGTGCTGAGGCATCATTAGTGTGTCAGCTTGAATCAGCAGGATTAGGTATCAAGTCGACCGCCCCAAGGTGGCGCCCGTAATTTCTGCGCAGCGACAGTCAATGCGGGGTCTACTCTTATATTATGTCTATGGACACAACCATGTTAGCGGCTAACGCTTAGCATGTTGCTAACCGGAAGTAGCTCTAGGAAGGTCTCACCAACTTCTGCTTTACAGAGTTTGTACTTCCTTTAGTAGTTTGTAATACCTTTAACATTTTTATTCACATATTTCATTTTTTCATGCTACATTGAAGTATTTAATCATGTTTTAATAACACCAATTTTCCATGCTGCTTGAATGCAGACCTTCTTCTGTCGGCTGGTTTTTTTTGGTGAGGCTTAGTTGCTACAGGAGGCCGATCTGACACATGGCCTTTGGTGAGCTTTGGTGACATTAAGTATTGGCACCCTTTTTGAGGAACTTCCCAGTACAGGATTTGGACCAAACTAACAGAGTACAATCACCCGGTGATACTGGACACAACCATGTTAGAGGCTAACGCTTAGCATGTTGCTAATCAGACATAGCTCTAGGAAGGTCTCACCAACTTCTGCTTCACAGAGTTTGTACTTCCTTTAGTAGTTTGTAATACCTTTAACATTTTTATTCACATATTTCATTTTTTCATGCTACATTGAAGTATTTAATCATGTTTTAATAACACCAATTTTCCATGCTGCTTGAATGCAGACCTTCTTCTGTCGGCTGGTTTTTTTGGTGAGGCTTAGTTGCTACAGGAGGCCGATCTGACACATGGCCTTTGGTGAGCTTTGGTGACATTAAGTATTGGCACCCTTTTTGAGGAACTTCCCAGTACAGGATTTGGACCAAACTAACAGAGTACAATCACCCGGTGATACTGGACACAACCATGTTAGAGGCTAACGCTTAGCATGTTGCTAATCAGACATAGCTCTAGGAAGGTCTCACCAACTTCTGCTTCACAGAGTTTGTACTTCCTTTAGTAGTTTGTAATGCCTTTAACTTTTTTATTCACATATTTTATTTTTTCATGCTACATTGAAGTATTTAATCATGTTTTAATAACACCAATTTTCCATGCTGCTTGGATGCAGACCTTCTCCTGTCGGCTGGTTTTGACGAAGACAAATCCTTTTCACACTCAGAAGATTTGATTTAAATTCCCCAAGCGATGAGAGCCTACGACCAAGGAACTCGGAAGCTTTGCCTTTGACGGTTACGCGCACCACCAGGCGGGCGCCTTCTTCAACTTCTTCAGAAGTTGAACGTTTCTAGTTATTATTATTGTTTATTAATATTCCGTCACCATTAATACAGCCCGAACCGTAGGCTGTACCCCCACAAACTATATATCAAAACGTGCGTCTCGACGCCGCGATCAGGGCTTTTTGTACTTGACGCCGTTTCGACTTACAGTTGGAACAGAATTCGCAAAAAACACTTCTTAACACAATTGACCTCTCAATAATGCTCGGCTGAGCACGACACTGGTGTTTTGGTCGAGTGGGTTAGGTGTCGGGCTGCGAAGCAGAAGATCGACAGTTCAAATCCAAGCTGTGCCAATTTTAGAGAATTACATTTTCACCCAAGATTTCATTTCCCTTTGGCTTTAAAAAACGATTTTTCAATTTAAACCAATACAGTTCACCTCATGCCTTTAACTTTTTTATTCACATATTTTATTTTTTCATGCTACATTGAAGTATTTAATCATGTTTTAATAACACCAATTTTCCATGCTGCTTCGATGCAGACCTTCTCCTGTTGGCTGTTGGCTCAATAGCAGGCTCATTTGTTGTGGTCTCTTGTCATTCACACAGAACAATAAACCGTGCCAGCCGACATGAGTTTTACAAACGGCAAAGCTTTGTCTTAAGCAGAAACATGCCTCTACTCCGCGCTGCGTTCTCAGACCAGTGTGATGCGTTTGCGAGCGTCTGAAAGCTATGGTGCATTCAGGAGCATGGGACATTTCTAATTTACAATAATATATATATATATTTTTTACAAGTAACAATTAAATAACTTGGACAACTGGTATAAATGAATGATGATAAAGGAATTTATTTAACATGTTTTGGGACAGTTTGTATTCAGACGTTTTAAGAAAACATTAAAGTATTTTATGTATTGTTTATTAATTTATTTTATATTAATACTTAATCTCCTCCTTTTCCTGTCAAATCCTGCCTCAAGCATTTCGCTGTCTCTCCTTATTATTGTAAACTTTGTAATGTAACGAGAGTTCAGGGACATCCTACAATCAGGCTTAGGCTACTGGAGGACATCAGGGCCAGAGCTTGAATGTAGTTGTAGTGTTGCCCCCTGTCCATTAGGGGTCGCTGTGCTGCATGTGAACAAGTGCATTGCACATAGAATAAGAGTCCACAGCTGCGTTTCTTTTTTCCTGAAGCTCATAGAGATATTGCGAGTGAAAGAAATATTAAAATTTATCAACGTTCCGACACTTCACCGTTATTTTTGAACTAAATCTTTGTTTAACTTTTTCAAGAAGACGTTTCTGGTTGAATTATTATTCCTGAAGATCGTTTGTGTCTTAAATCATCGAATCTCCGGTGAGTGTGTGTGTTTCTGTTAAGCAAGCCAGTGTGTTAGGCGTTGGTTTGCTTCTTTTTACTTTTTAGGTAAAACAAACTAATTTGATGTATAGAGCGGTAAAAAAACAAAAAACAAAAACCAGTCGGAGATATATTGAAAATGAATGTTATTGTTTTAAACCCGCCGTGTTAGTTTAAAACGGCGCTTTCTTTTCTGATCACGTGCACCCTGCGTGAGCATGCTTGCATGCTGTGGACACGGTGTAGGAGCGCGTGCAGACAATTCTTAAGCTACGAGGTTACTCTATAGGGCTAATGTTTTCAGGCTTCAGGCCATTGTAATGACGTTTTGAATATAATATGATGTGGTATACACATAGTAAGTTGCTAATGGCTTACTGTTGATATTGTATTTGGTTAACTGTGAATGTACATGCATGTTAACTGGAGATACAAATGACACACTGTCATTTTGCTGAACTGGTACTGTATTGCACAGTTGTTCAGTACATGATTTATATTATACAGAGAAATGATATTTGAGTTGAATGTTAATACTTATGGTATGAAGTGAAACGATCCTGCATGGCACTAATGAGGTATCTTATACTGCCGTGTGCAGATTGTTCTTTTTGTTATTGTGCATCTTCTGCCGAGAGAGAGAGAGAGAGAGAGAGAGAGAGAGAGAGAGAGAGAGAGAGAGAGAGAGAGAGAGAGAGAGAGAGAGAGAGAGAGAGAGAGAGAGAGAGAGAGAGAGAGAGATCGATCCCAAGGACTGTGACCATTGTGTGTGTCCTCCTATCCCAAGGACTGTGACCAGTGTGTGTCCGCCTACCTGTGGCCTGGACGCAATCTGATCTGGATTACAGATAAGACTGAGATACACATCACTAATTTCCTACCCGGGTAGTGATTAGTAAGGACTTGTTTCATTTTTTTTCTTCCTTTTTTTACAAAAGTACGTAGGAAGATGTTTTTGCATTTTTCTACCTTTTTTCCTTTTTTCGAGGAATTAAAGGATACATGGACATTGATACAGAAACATTGAACTTTGGGTTTGAAATATTGAACTTTGGGATTGAAACATTGAACTCTGGGATCGAAATATTGAACTTTGGGGTTAAACTTTATGATATTGAACATATTGTTACTGGCTGACTTTAAGGGGTTATACATTTTTCTATTGTGGTTCAATATCTTTTCTTGTGTGTCATAATAAATGTTATTTCTTTTCCTTCATCTAAATACTGGTCGTTGCCAATTCTCTCCCTATAGCCGAACCTAGCTCTGATAACTCTGGTAATATAGTGGTCCTATATATTGCGTTAAGTTAGAAGCGTTACACTAATCTGAAGGGTTTATTCTTCTTCGAGAGTATAATGTTTTTAACATTTTCAAACAGTAACTTGTTTATAGTTGATCTTAGCAGTCATAGTTCATTACTCCTCTGAATTAATTAGAATAGCAAACCTTTATTGCTCTACAATAGGGAGATTTGGGGGTGTCTGCACCTGACAAAAGGGCAATTAAAGTATACAGGCTTATATAACGCAGAAAACATACCCAAACTAAAATCAATAACAGAAAAACTGCAAAAAATAAATCACACTGGTCAGCCTATAAAGTGACTGTGTTATCAGCTGAAAGTATAAAGCATATATTGAATTAGAAATGCCTAAAAATGTAGACCAATTTGGTTTGTTGTGTATTGAGTTCTGTCATGATTTGTCTTTGGATGAACCCGGACACAGCACGCACGCACAGAGCTTGTTCTTGAAGTGAGTTTTATTGTACAGAATGGAGGGTTAATGACGAGAGGAACCAGAGTCTTTATAGACGGAGATGAAGGGTGCGGAAGCTGGCTGACAGGAGGAGCGCGGGGAGACTGACCGGGAGGAGACTCTGGAGCGGAGGACTTGAGACCGTGAAACAGCTGCGGAACCGGAGAGCGTGGAACTGTTGCAGAACTTGAGAGCGTGGAGCTGAGTTGCAGGACTTGGGAGCGTGGAGCTGAGTTGCAGAACTTGGGAGCGTGGAGCTGAGTTGCAGAACTTGGGAGCGTGGAGCTGAGTTGCAGAACTTGGGAGCGTGGAGCTGAGTTGCAGAACTTGGGAGCGTGGAGCTGAGTTGCAGAACTTGGGAGCGTGGAGCTGTCAAAAGAGTCAAAACTGAATATTGAGGGACCAAAGAGCAAGCAAACACAGAAAACCAAAGGGGCTAGAGAACACAGGGAACCATAGGGGCCAGAGAACACAAGGAACCAAAGGGGCCAGAGAACACGGGGAACCAAAAGGGGCCAGAGAACACGGGGAACCAAAAGGGGCCAGAGAACACGGGGAACCAAAAGGGGCCAGAGAACACGGGGAACCAAAAGGGGCCAGAGAACACGGGGAACCAAAAGGGGCCAGAGAACACGGGGAACCAAAGGCTAGAGAACACTGGGGAGCCAAGGAGCTAGAGAACACTGGGGAACCAAGGGGCCAGTGAACACTGACGTGCCAGAGCACGACCAGGGCGCGGCACATCTGGGAAAGGTACGGACGCTTGACAGCGCCAGGTGAAAGAGCAAGCGCAACACAGCGCCAAAGGGAAGGAACGGGCGCAACACAGCGCCAAAGGGAAGGGACTGGCGCAACACAGCGCCAAAGGGAAGGAACGGGCGCAACACAGCACCAAAGGGAAGGAACGGGTCCAAACAACGGCAAAGGGAAGGAATGGGCGCATGCAACGCCAAAAGGGAAGGAACGGGCGCATGACAGCCCCAAAAGGGAAGGAACGGGCCAACGGCAGCGCTAAAGGAAAGTAACGGGCGTACAGAAACGCCTAGGGAAGGAACGGGCGTAAACAACACCAAAGGGAAGGAACGGGCGTACACAACGCCAAAGGGAAGAAACGGGCATACACAACGCCAAAGGGAAGGAACGGGCGTATGGAAACGCCAAAGGGACGGACGTATGGAAACGCCAAGGGGAAGGAACGGGCGTATGGAAACGCCAAGGGGAAGGAACGGGCGTATGGAAACGCCAAGGGGAAGGAACGGGCGTATGGAAACGCCAAGGGGAGACAACGCCGGAGCGTGAGGGAAGCGCTGGGGCCCAAGGGACGAGATCGCCAGGGCGTGAGGGAACCGCCGGGGCGCAAGGGAGAAGTTCGCTAGGGAACCGCCGGGGCGCAAGGGAGAAACTCGCCGGGGCGTGAGGGAAACGCCGGGGCGTGAGGGAAAGATCGCCAGGGCGTGAGGGAAACGCCGGGGCGCAAGGGAGAAACTAGCCGGGGCGTGAGGGAAACGCCGGGGCGCTAGGGAAAGATCGCCAGGGCGTGAGGGAAACGCCGGGGCGCAAGGGAAGAAATTGCCGGGGCTTGAGGGGAATTTCTACAAAATACCAGGGACCAGAGGGCGTCCTAACACGCCGGGAACACGAAATCAAAGCACTAGGAGTCAGAGGGCGTCCTAACACGCCGGGAACAAGAAATCTAAAGACTAGGAGTCAGAGGGCATCCTAACACGCTGGGGAACAAAGAAAAACTTAAAACACCAGTAACTAGAGGGCGAGCTAGGCAGCAACAGACCAGGCGCGCCAGGGGGCACACACGGTGACACGGATGCACCGGAGGGCTCTGGCAGCGACAAGCATGCGCTGGGCAGCAACTGACCGGGTACACCAGAGGGCACAGACGACGACACAGGAGCGCCGGAGGGCTCTGGCGGCGACCTGCGTATGCTGGGCAGCGACTGACCGGGTACACCAGAGGGCACAGCCGACGATTAATAAAACGTCGGAGGGCTCTGGCAGCGGTCTGTAAACTGGGCAGCGACAGGCCGAGAGGACCAGAGGGCTCAGCCAGCATAAAGGTGTGTCGGATGGCTCTGGCGCCACCTCCCGGGGAGGGGAAGAAAACAGGAAAAGGTGATCGGAAACCAGAGACCTTGGGATGCCCAACTAAACGGAAACAGAGGACTAACCGAACTAAACCAGGGTACAACAAGGAAATAAAAGAAACAGGGAAGTCTAAAATGAAACTAATGGGGCTCGGAAACATCAAACTAACTAAACAGGGGAACTAAGAGTGTAGAGACTCTTAAGAGCGCAGGGAACCTTTAACAGCGCAGGGAACCTTTAACAGCGCAGGGACCCAGACACAGACATTAAGGGGATAAAACAACAAACTAAGAACAGGTTCGGAACTAAGACCAGAATTGACAAACTAGACAGGGATCCACAGGACTAAACAGGTAACAGGGACTAAGGCTAGAAAACCGAAAACAAACCAGAACACTAGGATGGGGACCAAAACCTAAAGAATAACTATAACTAAGCAAAACAGGGAGACGAGGGCAGGTGCAGCTAAACTAACGAAAAACTAGACAACCTAAGCTAGCAAATAGAACACAAACAACAGAAAATCTAAGGGAAAAAACTAGAATTTAGAAGCACAACGCAAAAGACTAAAGGCAAACCTAGAACAATAGAACTGAGCTGAAAAAAATTAAACCCAAAGCAAACAGAAACTCAACTACTCTAAAGAAAACGAAAAACTCCTAAATAATTCTAAAGCACAAAAAATCCTAGGTAAACCAAAACTAAGGTTAAGCCTATATAAATCATCAGAAAGCAGAACAACAAACCAAACTAAAGAACTCTAAAGGGACACTGGAAAACTGTAAAACCAAAGAATGTTAAGTAACTCAAAACCTCGGGGCCAAAATAACTCAAAAACAACAACTGAAACTAGAGAACTAGATGTCTAACTAGAAAACGAGAATCTGGAAAATAAATCTGGAAAAATAAAGCTAAACTAGGAAACTAAAGATCTAAGGCAGAAACCTGAGCACGCAGACAGGAACTAGAGATCGCAGGGTGGAACTTGAGACACAGACAGGAAGTCGAGAGCGGGGATCTTGAGACGCGGACAGGAAGTTGAGCACGCAGACAGGAACTGAGACGCTGACAGGAACTTGAGACGCTGGGCTGCCTCGGAGGCGGGCTCCGCGGAAAACGATCCCTCCAGCGGAACTCATCAGCGGCGAAGGCACCCACGGAGACATTAACTGAGGCGGAGCAGATCCTGCCAGCTTCCGCACCTAGCTCTGTGCGTGCTCGGGTTCATCCTGTCGGCCGGCCCGTAATCGTCATGATTTGTCTTTGGATGAACCCGGACACAGCATGCACGCACAGAGCTTGTTCTTGAAGTAAGTTTTATTGTACAGAATGGAGGGTTAATGACGAGAGGAACCAGAGTCTTTATGGACGGAGATGAAGGGTGCGGAAGCTGGCTGACAGGAGGAGCGCGGGGAGACTGACCGGGAGGAGACTCTGGAGCGGAGGACTTGAGACCGTGAAACAGCTGCGGAACCGGAGAGCGTGGAACTGAGTTGCAGAACTTGGGAGCGTGGAGCTGAGTTGCAGAACTTGAGAGCGTGGAACTGGATTGCAGGACTTGGGAGCGTGGAGCTGAATTGCAGAACTTGGGAGCGTGGAGCTGAGTTGCAGGACTTGGGAGCGTGGAGCTGAGTTGCAGGACTTGGGAGCGTGGAGCTGAGTTGCAGGACTCGGGAGCGTGGAGCTGAGTTGCAGGACTTGGGAGCGTGGAGCTGAGTTGCAGGACTTGGGAGCGTGGAGCTGAGTTGCAGGACTTGGGAGCGTGGAGCTGAGTTGCAGGACTTGGGAGCGTGGAGCTGAGTTGCAGGACTTGGGAGCGTGGAGCTGAGTTGCAGGACTTGGGAGCGTGGAGCTGAGTTGCAGGACTTGGGAGCGTGGAGCTGAGTTGCAGAACTTAGCAGAGTCTGAGAGAAGTGATTTGAACAAAAACCAAGTATAAGCAACGTTCTTGAGGCCGGCTGCAACAAAACAGAGCTGACATCGAATACTGGCTGAGACTGAGCAGGAGTGAACACTACGGGCCGGCGACGAGAGCAGAAAGAGGTGCGTTTAAATAAGGGTAGAACCAGGTGGAAGCAGTTGGAGGTTAATTGCAGCCTGTCAGGTGAAACCGATCAGGCTGCGCAGGAACGAGAGAGAGGGAGAGAGGCTCAGCATGCAGCCTACAAGCTGCATCCTGACAAGCTCAGCACAAAATATTAAAAACTTAACGCTCCCCAAAAACTATTGGGCTGCAAATCTTAATGAAAACTTTATTTTATTTTATTCCAAGGTTGTTGTTGCACAAACAAAGCACTGAAAAAGTAGCCCACTGTGGTTTGCTTTGGATCCAGCTCAGCACCAGCAATGAAAGAAAAACGTAGCACTTTATTTTGAAGCGGCGGTCTGGGATGACGTCATCGGCTGAAATTAAAATTCATAATATCTCCGAAACCAAAGTAGCACAAACGTTAATTTTAACGGCACAAACATGCACAAAGCACTAAAGAAGTTGACCACTCTGGTTTGCTTTGGCTCCAGCTCAGCACCAGCAAAGGAATAACAATATAGCGCTTTATTTTGCAGCGGCGGCCTGTGGTGACGTCACCGGCCGAAATTAAAACTTATATTATCTGCGAAACCAAAGCAGCATAAACGCTAATTTTAACGGCACAAACGAAGCACTAAAGAAGTTGACCAGCTTGGTTGGATTCCAAGCAAAATGGGGGGATGGTGAACTCTAGATGAACTTAACAAATATGCTTTAATATCTTCTGTTGACAGTAGTGGCTACACAGCAGCTAGACCCGTTATCCAGAAGATAGATTTCGGCATCAGAAACAGGACTCCACACTTTGGTTGCGTTTGTGCTCTGAGAGAGGAGGGGCGGGGCATACCCGACCCACCTGAACTCGGCTTTTTATTAACCATACCACGTGACAAAGCCAATTGATACATTACTTTCTTTTACAAATCTGTGAAATAAAAACATAAATCAGAGCATAAACCTTAACATCTTCAAAACCAAAACAAACGCTAATTTTAACGGCACAAACGTGCACAAACGAAGCACTAACGATTTCGTCTATTTAACTGAGTTTTTTCTGTGAGTGGGGTGTCAGCTTCACGCAGCTCCGGTAAAGCCGTGCTGCGGCGGAGCGTGCGCACACACACACACACACACACACACGCGCGTATACATATATACTGTAGGACCCGACAGAGTTTGCCCTGGAAATAGGTACGGCTGGATTCCGTCAAAAGTTCGGTTTCTGTCAAGAAACTCTAATAAAAAATCCATATCGCTATCAGAAGATGATGGCTCCACGGAGCTTCCATCACTGTCACTAAGTACTTCATCACTCTTTGCTTCGTACAGAGCACCAGTCGTCGCCGTCTTGGAAAATAGACCAGTTCATTGTTATTGTTTTGATCCGGGGTTTTCGCGCATTGTTTTCACTCTATGTGCACAAATTATACATCAAAACGTAGGTCTTTTCGTCTGGATTCAGGAAATGTAACCATCATTGGTGTACGATTTTATAGATTTTTCGCAAATCACCTCAGACCGGCAACAACCCCAAACCCTCCCCAAATTGAGCAAGTAAGCTGCAGTTGACTTTTCCGTGCTGAAGACAGCCAGCCAGGGCCGGTCCAGCCATAGGCGTACTAAGGGGCCGCTTGGGCCCACTGGTGCAATGGGGGGGGCCCCAAAATGTTTTTTTTTTTTTTTTACAAGTAACAGTTAAATAACTTGAACCACTAATATAAATGAATGATCATAAAGGAACTTGTTTAATTTATTTAATTTATTTTGTATTCAGAAGTTTTAAGAAAACATTAAAGTATTTTATGTATTGTTGTATTATACGTATGTATTCATGTATGTATGCATGTATGTATGTATATATGGAACAGTAAATATCTATACATATATTGAACAGTCAATATATTTCACCTCACTAGACAGATTAAAAAAGAAACAGTGGATCCATCCCTCTGGAAACGTGGATTTTGTCGACCACTAAGAAGACAGTTTCTGGTTAACATTTTTGCATATGGTGTTTGTTGCTTCTGCTGCTTATAACAAAGCTTCTGTGTTTGTTATAGGACATTCTTGGACTTAATGCTGGGAGGATTATTACTACTCTTTTAACAACTATTACTTAGTTGCTAAAGGAGGCCGATCTGACCCATGGCCTTTGGTGAGCTTTGGTGACATTAAGTATTGGCACCCTTTTTGAGGAACTTCCCAGTACAGGATTTGGACCAAACTAACAGAGTACAATCACCCGGTGATACTGGACACAACCATGTTAGAGGCTAACGCTTAGCATGTTGCTAATCAGACATAGCTCTAGGAAGGTCTCACCAACTTCTGCTTCAGAGTTTGTACTTCCTTTAGACAAAAATCTCCAGAAGAAATAATTTGGGCTATAGAGCACCACCCACCTGTGGGAAATGGCACTACACACCATTTTGGTCAAATGTTGAGTTCTGGGCCCAGATTTGGTCAGGCTTAGTTGCTAAAGGAGGCCAATCTGACCCATGGCCTTTGGTAAGAGTTGGTCTCACCAACTTCTGCTTCACAGAGTTTGTACTTCCTTTAGTAATGCCTTTAACATTTTTATTCACATATTTAATTTTTTCATGCTACATTGAAGTATTTAATCATGTTTTAATAACACCAATTTTCCATGCTGCTTGGATGCAGATCTTCTCCTGTCGGCTGGTTTTGACGAAGACAAATCCTTTTCACACTCAGAAGATTTGATTTAAAATCCCCAACAATAAGAGCCTACGACCAAAGAACTCGGAAGCTTTGCCTTTGACGGTTACGCGCACCACCAGGCGGGGGCCTTCTTCAACTTCTTCAGAAGTTGAACGATTCTAGTTTCAATTAATCTTGTATTTTATCTTTTTATTACTGAAAGTATTAAAGCTCATTTGGGAATCTTAATATGCAATTTTGCAATAAATGACACTAGTTAAAATTATGCTTGTACAAAAAATATATATTTTTCCTTTTTCTTTTTCAGTTGTCTCAAAGAAATGTTTAATCCCCTGCCAAATATCAACTATAATAACTTTTCACCACTATTCTGGCCAAATTCTCCCTTTACGAAGATCAACTTCACACAGTACTTTTCCACTGTAAATCTCTTCACTCAGACGCTATTCTGAGCCACATATATGCACATACATATACGCAGATTTACACACACAGACCCACTCGCGCACACACACACACACTCAAACGCTGTGGACTGAAACATTATCTCCTTTCATGCAATGATCCCATTAAACGACACATTACGTTGGACAAGATATAACAAAAACATATCAGACAGCTTGCGCGAAAAGTCTTCTGCGACACTTTGTTTTTCTTTTCTTTTTTCTATGGGACCTTTAAATACCTCCTTGTTTAACCGGTGTATTTTCAAAGACTCCCAATAATACCTTCCTGGAATTTTAGCTATTTTTGTTTGTTGAATCACCCCTTAAACCTGCATTGTATTCTTTTACCCATGAAGCTAAAGGTTTTATTTTATCAGGGTCCTGCTGTTCAATGAATTTCCAGTCTTTACTCTAGAGCTGTTTCAACGTTTTCCTTTGTCCCTTTCCCAGTTTTATAAATTTGGTCCAGTCCTGTAACACATAGGGTGTTCTATAGGCTGGAATTTTTACACCGTGGGGCAACAATAAAATACCTGTTGTGGTAATTCTCACTTCAACTCTTTCGAGTGGAGAATTCTTGCTAGACCTCCACAAAGGCTTGTTACTTTCAATCCCACTGTTTTTAAATGAAAAGAAAATATCTAGTGGTATTTAATTTTCCAGTCATACACACAAACACACAATGCAGACTTTAATTTTGTAGGACACTGCCGCCTTATCCTCAAATTACACGGCCTATTCTCAGGACGCCGTTATCCTAATTTTTTTTTTTTTTCTACACAGACTTTTTGGGCTCTGTTACCCCTTAGATTCACATACCTTTCGGGCTCTGTTACCCCTTAATGTACCTATCAGTGCCCAGGATGATGGGGTTTGTTATCACGGACTTTCTCGGACTCCGTTATCCCTTCAATGCGCAATACCTCTCAGGTACTCATTTATACCTTTAAATAAACTCCACTCACCACTGCTGTCAATCCTCCCTCGGACTTCCCGTCAACAGTCAGAAACCCAGAGGCGAGATGGACTAGGCCCTTGAAAAAGGATCTGAATGCAGTGGTCACTGACTTTTCACCCGGTTCACCCCACCCAGAGGATATCCTCCTGTATGTTGGGATCCGGCTCGAAGGACCAATTAAATGTCAGGTTCAAACACCGTCTCCGTCTTCTTCCGCTTATCCGGGGTCGGGTCGCGGGGGTAGCAGCTTCAGTAGGGAGGCCCTGACGTCCCTCTCCCCAGCCACTTGGGCCAGCTCCTCAGGAGGAATCCCAAGGCGTTCCCAGGCCAGCCGGGAGACATAGTCCCTCCAGCGTGTCCTGGGTCTTCCCCTGGGCCTCCTCCCGGTGGGACGTGCCCGGAACACCTCACCAGGGAGGCGTCCAGGAGGCATCCTGACCAGATGCCCGAGCCACCTCAACTGGCTCCTCTCGACGTGGAGGAGCAGCGGCTCTACTCTGAGTCCTCCCCGGATGACTGAGCTCCTCACCCTATCTCTAAGGGAGAGCCCAGACACACTACGGAGAAAACTCATTTCAGCCGCTTGTATCCGGGATCTCGTTCTTTCGGTCACGACCCAAAGCTCGTGACCACAGATGAGGGTAGGAACGTAGATCGACCGGTAAATCGAGAGCTTCGCCTTTTGGCTCAGCTCTCTCTTCACCACAACGGATCGGTACAGCGCCCGCTTCACAGCAGATGCTGCACCAATCCGCCTGTCGATCTCCCGCTCCATCTTCCCCTCATTCGTGAACAAGACCCCAAGATACTTGAACTCCTCCACTAGGGGCAGCACATCCTCCCCAACCCGGAGAAGGCACTCTACCCTTTTCCGGTTCAAGACCATGGTCTCGGATTTGGAGGCACTGATTTTCATCCCGGCCGCTTCGCACTCGGCTGCGAACCGCTCCAGTGAGAGCTGTAGATCACGCCCTGATGAAGCCAATAGGACCACGTCATCCGCGAATAGCAGAGACGCAATCCTAAGGCCACCAAAACGTATCCCCTCAACACCTTGGCTGCGCCTAGAAATTCTGTCCATAAAAGTTATGAACAGAATCGGTGACAAAGGGCAACCTTGGTGGAGTCCAACTCTCACCGGAAACGAGTCCGACTTACTGCCGGCAATGCGGACCAGACTCTGACACCGGTCGTACAGAGACCTGACAGCCCTTATTAAAGGGTCCGGTACTCCATACTCCCGGAGTACCCCCCACAGGATCCCTCGGGGGACACGGTCGAATGCCTTCTCCAGATCCACAAAGCACATGTAGACTGGTTGGGCAAACTCCCATGCCCCCTCCAGAATCCTGCTGAGGGTATAGAGCTGGTCCAGTGTTCCACGGCCAGGACGAAAACCACACTGCTCTTCCTGTATCCGAGATTCGACTATCCGACGGACCCTCCTTTCCAGAACCCCTGAATAGACCTTACCAGGGAGGCTTAAGAGTGTGATCCCTCTGTAGTTGGAACACACCCTCCGGTCCCCCTTTTTAAATAGGGGGACCACCACCCCAGTCTGCCAATCCAGAGGAACTGCCCCCGATGTCCACGCAATGTTGCAGAGCCGCGTTCGGCTCTGCAACATTGCGTGGACAATGCAATGTTTTAGGTGTTTAGGTTCAAACACCTAAAACATTCATTAACAACACAAGAAGGAGAGACGACAACTAGAAAATTTCTGAAGAAATTTAGCAAGGCGCCTGCCACTTGGTGCGTACCGTCAGAAATAGCAACAGGAAGCAACACTGCGAATTTCAGCTTCCTACGGCCTTCACAGCCCCCGCAGCGGCGGTCGAAAGGTGCCATGTTAAGTCAATGGACCTCCTAGGAGCCTCTTGCTAGCAGCGTTGTCATGGAGACTCACTGACAGCTGCAGCCCTCTCTGTCTGTAAAGGCAGAAGAACCCTGGCTAAGCAGAAGTTGATAGGACCTTCCTAAAGCTACTTCTGGTTAGCAACATGCTAACGGTTAGCCGCTAGCATGGTTGTGTTCAGTATCCCAGGGTGATGTTACTCTGTTAGTTTGGTTGAAATCCTGTACTGAGAAGTGCCTACAAAAGGAGAAAATCCTAAAATTCACCAAATCTGTCAAGCAGAAGTTTGTAGGAGCTTCCTAGAGCTACTTCCGGTTAGCAACAAGCTCATATATGCCGCTAGCATGGTTGTGTTCAGTATCACCGGGTTATTGTACTCTGTCAGTTTGGTCCAAATCCAGTAAAGGGATGTGCCTCAAATAGAGTAGCGCCATATATGGGCATGCATTATAGGGAGCATAAGGGGTTTTCAATGCTTTTCAATGGGTCCCCCATTGAAAAGCATTGGATGTTTGACACCTCATAGCTTGGAGATGCTTTATGCGATGTAGCCCAAATTTCTTGTGGGGCTTTCTCTCTAAAGGAAGTACAGACTCTGTGAAGCAGAAGTTTGTCCGAGCTTCCTAGAGCTACTTCCGGTTAGCAACATGCTAACAGTTAGCCACTAATATGGTTGTGTTCAGTATCACCGGGTGATTGTACTCTGTCAGTTTGGTCCAAATCCTGCACTGGGAAGTGCCTCAAAAAGGGGTGCCAATACTTAATGTCACTAAACGTGACCAAAGTTCATGGGTCAGATTGGCCTCCTTTAGCAACTCAGCCTCACCACATCTGGGCCCAGAACTCAACATTTGACCAAAATGATGTGTAGCACCATTTCCCACAGGTGGGTGGTGCTGTATTGGCCAATTGGGTCGTGTCTGGTTATCATGCCAGGTCCTGTTGAAAGCAAAGGCCCAATAGGAAAGCATGTGAAATCCAAAATGGGACAGAAAAGGGACACATGGCTGAAAGTCACATGAAAATTTTAAAATGTTAAGAGGAAGTGACTGTGCGAATTTCAGATTCCTACATTAATCACAGCCGCTGCAGCGGGCGTTGAAAGTTGCCATTGTATCCCAATGGAGCTTCTCCCTCTGGCCCTCAGAGTTCCGTCGTCATGGAAACTCACTCACACACCTGCAGCAGGCAATTCTACAGAAGTGCAGACACTTTGTGTCATAGACTGCCTATTGGATTATAATGGAGAACTTTGCCTCAACAACCCTTCATATCTCCTGATCCATAAATGGTAGAGATGTAATTTTTTCAGCATTTAGTTCGTAACGGATACAGGAAGAAGACAAGCAATTAGTTTTTGCTGGAAAAAGTTTAATAAAGGTGTAAAAAATTATGATATAAAGGGGATTTTTATGGATTTTCAGAAATCGCTGTAGCTCAAAAAGTATAAGAGATATCAAAATAATTCTTTCACTGTGAGTATCAGCAGGCTTTTGAGGACTATGGTGCACATTTTTATGTTTGTACAAGAATCGGTGTAAGCACAGCGACGATGTAAAAAAGGGGATGATGTGGGAAAATGCAGCTCCAAAGCGTTTTTAGGATTTTGCACATTCGCTACTCCCGAACAAATTGTTCCTGCGGAAAAACCGTAACAGTTATCCACAATATTCCTTTTTTGTGAGTGCCAGAAGGGTTGGGACATTCATGTGTGAAAGTCTCATGCCTGTACATAAAACGGTTTAGGAGTAGCGACGATGCGAAAACATGTGATGTTTTGGATTTTCAGACGTAATTTTTCAAAACCGCTCCATAGGAAATGAATGGGGGAGGTTTCAGGTTTGTGTCGGTCTGAGGTGATTTGCGAAAAATCTATAAATGCCACACCAATGAGGGTTACATTTCCCGAATCCTGACAAAAATACCTTCGTTTTGACGTATAATTTGTCTACGTAGAATGAAAATTGAGTGAGTAAGGTCAAGTTGTTCGGAGTTTTGAAATCTTTAAAAAAGCTAGAGTGGCCCACTCTAGCGGTTGGAAAATTCCGTCATTGACTTTCATTGTAAACGATGATTTCGCTGATTTTTGGACATGAGATTTGAGGAGTAACTGTGAAGAGACGATAAAATATATCCACATCCCGTTTTCACTTCTGAGTAGTTCACAGATATATCTACAAACTGGAAGTTAAACGGTGTTCGTAGGTGAAAGCATGACGACACAGTACAGCGTTGAAAATGGTCAATTAGAGGCTTTTTTGAGGCTTTCTTTCTACCCGACTCCATTCATTCCTATGGGTTTTTTGGGGGTGGTTTTTCGCTAATTTTGTTGCCATGGTAACTCGAAACCCCAATAAAAGTAGTAGCACACATCTCGTAATCGAGCCGCACGTTTTGATACCTATATTGTGGGGGTGCATGCTACGGTTCGGGCCGCATTAATCGTGACGGATGAAAAATAAAGAATAAGATAGAGACGCCTTTAGAGGTGCATAGTAATAGGTGCCTCAATGCTATGGCAGGCGCCTAATGAGATTGGTTTTCAAATAATCTTGCAAGGAGATCGAACGGAGATGCTTAATACAGATGTCCAAATCCGATCTGAAGCAAATCCGTCGCCCCCTCTCTATTTATTAGGAAAGGGAATCCCTGGTTCCATTGTCAAGCTAAGGAGTAGGGATAAGCAAAATAACTGTGACCTTTGAGATAAAACCAAGCAGTTCACACAGTGCAGCACTCCAGATGGCTGAATAGAGTTCATAAAAACACTTATCATAGTCACAACATATTTCTCTGCTTTCTGCAGGCCTTCTGCAACTATAAGAGAGAGATCTAAAACCTTAAAACTTCTTAGTAGTAAAGAGTAAATATATATGATAAATACAATGAAAATAGTAAATAACATAAAATATGTAGACATAGTAATAATAATTCTATCACAGACCAAAAATAACATATTCAAGAAACATAAACCAAAAGGTGTTACGTGTAAAGATCTGTGTGGAGGTTTGAGCGCTGTCTCTGTCTCTCTGTGCGACTGGCAGGTTGCAACCAAAGGTGGTTTTAATCTAACTTCATCCTTGTTCGAGAGATTCTTGCCTAAAAGTTCCTGTCCCTCATTCATGTTTTCTCCCTGGAGATATCTTTGGGTATGGAGCTGGACTTTCACACAGCTACAACCATGTTACCACATTCCTGAGACAAACCAAGTAAGCCTGCCTAACTGAGCGTTCAAGAGACTTACCAGAATTCCTGTTTATCCACACTCCTGCACTGACAAAGACTCTTACAATTGCTCCACCGAGCCATCAATTGCCTATCCACCCTCCTACATCTTCCACCAAATATCACCTGGATAAAAGCATTGCACAAACCACTGCTCAGACTGTCAACCACAGCTCTCTGTGTTCTGACTCACACCCTCTCTGGAATCATCCATTCGTCTGCACTGTAAGCCAACCACTGAACTATTAAGATCACCAAACTGTTTGCTGAAATTGCTTAGAACAGGGGTTTTCAAATTCATTGAATGTGAGCTTCCCCTTGGAATAGGTAAAGATAACCGCACCCAACCACAAACCTACCCCACACAGGTCCCTGCAGTAAATGCATCTTTCTTTTGTGTTTCTGGAATGCTGTGTTTCAAAAACAACTGATAGCCCAATGCATGTTTTTTATTGTATTTATTTTAACAAAGTAAATTCATAAAAAAGGCCTATTCATATAAAATCCATCCAAATATTTCCATCTTACAGGCTACTTTTACTGAAACATCACAGACAGAGGGCCTAGTTTTAAAATTGAACTGTCATTAGAGCAAATTCATAAACAATTGTTTTCAGGAGCAGACAAACTGAACTAAACAGACGCCAATGTCAAACTGAACTCACGTCAACAGGAGACATCAACTGAAATAATAATTTAAAAAAAGATAACCTGAATTTAACAGACGTCAACACATTCCATATTCCGTTTTACTTTTTAGGCTAATTATACACAATTGAAACCTATAGCTATTTTAACAAACAAGCATTTTATTAGGTGTTATGTATTTCTGATGTTCGGCACTTTGTTTTACCCTTTGTTAAAGTGCTCTTTAAATAATGATGACAATGATGATGATTATGATCAGAATAAACCTTTGCATCACCTCCCAGAAACTGGAAAGAAAAGAGACAAAAACATTTTTTCACACCTCACTTAGTAACTCTTAGTAACAAATATTTTAGTCTAAATATTTTAGGCTAAAATATTAAACTTTTTATTTATATTTTTCTTCAATCCCACAGTTATGTTTAGTAATTTCTGCCAAAGGCTGCAGCATTTTGATTAACAGACGTCAACTCATTTAATCCATCTGAATGCAGTATTTGCAAGCTGTAATCTGATTGGATGAAAAAAAACCTGTCTGTGATTGGCTGATGGAATGGACAGTTTTTGAAGTTGCGAGTGCAGAAACAGTTGAGCGAGCACACAGCTGGTGTTGAGCATTGAATGAGCAGGTCGAGCACGCTAGCAGAGATTGAACTGAGCGCGAGGACAGTGGGTTGAGAAGAGTTTTTCAGAGTTGAGCGCACACCAGACCGGTTTTGAGCGTTGAGAGTTTTCTCACTGCGCGCTCAAACAGAAGGCACAAATATCGCTACATAGTTTCACACAAAGACATCATATACATAGATGCCTCGTTGGGCGCGGGTTTGTACGTCAACGTCACCGCCATATTGTATTTGGCAGAAAGAAGTTAAGTTCTGTTGTAGTGAACGTCAATGTACTAACCGTTATGTGTGTGTGTGTTATGAATATAAAAGTCAATTAGTTAAATCTGAACATTGTGGTCTTCATTATTTCATAAAACCATTTCACATGGGAACCTTTTAAATTCTGGTATAGTCACAGATTAGGAACAGACGTTTTGGGGGAGTATTAAAGAGAAAGTTACTAATATGAGGAAAAAAGGTCCTAGGACAATAAAGTAAAAAAAAAAGACAAAAGTGGTAATATTATGAGGAAAACGTCATATTGTGAGAATTAAGTGGGGACATTTCCAGAATAGTCAGAGTTTGCCGAACTGGAGTAATAATGCCAGGTTGGAATATTTTTATTATTTTTATTCTTTACGAGTATAAAGTCAGGCGAATGAAGCCAAAGGGATTCGAAAATAAACTCGTAATATTACAAAAATAAAAATATTACAAATATCAAGTATGTTCTGAGATTAAACTCCCTCTGATACTGTTTAAGTGACTTAGACTAACTGCAGATTTGCCGCATTCAACATGGCAGAAGCTCTGACGCATTCGCAGCATAGGCAGAACCCGCCCGACGAGGCGTCTACATATATGTCTATGGTTTCACACAGTTGTGCAGCAGCGCTGTCTTCTTCTGTCTTCTCGCGTCTCCCCTGTGACTCTTTTAAAAAGCTTAGAAAAAAACACAACCAGACTGAATAGAGTTGAATCAGTTTTCTACTTATATTTGTAAGGTTTCTGCATTATAGATATTGTTAATGTCTAAATCACATTGATGACCTTTGCATTAAAGCTGCACTTTAAGTTTCTATACACTATTGGCTTGTGTACTTTTTTTTTCATTCCACTATGTAGGTGAAGGTTTTTGTTCCATGCTCCTACAGTTGGAGCGCAGGCCCATTATCGATGGCTGATTGGCCGCCTTATGATTTGTCCACACCAAACGCATTTTTAGTGTCAGGGGCATCTGATTTATATGCATTGTCTATAGTGGACAAGCCTCTATCAATGTCAAGAGGTCTTGCAGTATGTTTCAAGCGCTGGGAGCAGCTCACTTAGCATCCAGAGCAGTGGATGCTAGAGATGGAAAATGTGATCTTTTGCAGCTCGAAGCAGAGAATCAACCAGAGATATATTGCTATGTTACATAGTGGTGGATTTTTTCAATGGAAGGACCATGAAAAGCCAGGAAATTGACAATGGAGGACAAACTCATCGTGACGTTTTGTGCCCATACTATTATCTATGATCTTTTGAGCTATTGTAGTAATTATGTTGATAAACTGTTACATATTCACTGAAATTAATAACACCCCCTATTTTTGTTATAAATGTAAACTGCTTAAATCCTGTCATTTTCACATTGTGTACATACAATGTTGCACCAGTGGATGGCAATCAAGCTTTATTCCGCCCAAGCTGCAGCGGATAGCAGAGGCCTAGACACAGACAGACACACAAGGGGAAAATCAGACTGGATCAGCTCTGCCCAGTCTCCTCCTGGCCAATGTTGGATCAATCAGCAAAAAACTGGACGAGATCCAGCTAAGGATCGCCTCACGTAACATGAACAGCTTTGTGGTGAACTTCATGCCTAAATGAAAACATCCTGAGGCTGAAGTGAAGCTAACAAGCTCCTCTTTGTTTAGCTATTGATTTCTACTTAGCAAATCATTCTTTAAAATGTTGTTTCCTCAAATAATGTTTTATCTAACTCCGAATTTGCATTGTGAATGGGTTGAACATAACAAATGTTGTTCTAAATTAGTTAGGGTAATTTAACCTCATTCCATATCCTTTAAGATGAACTTTGGTTCTCTAACTCAGATCTGCAGTGAACTAGGATTCACTGACTCATGATAATGGTTTTCAACTATTTTTTTGTCATTTTGTTTCTTTTGTGTGTAGATAGTTTCTTTGCTTCTTTTTATCTTAATTTTGCTTAGTAGTTTAGTTACACAATCGTAGTGGAGAGGAATTGATAGCAAAAATTCAGATAAACAACATTCTATAATGTCATTCTCTGGATATTCGTTTATTTCTGATAAATTCTTGAACTTGAAGAGATGTAACTCCTTTATTCTATATGTATACATAGTTTGCTGTACAACAATGCCAGTGCTCAAATCATTCCTTTCAATATTGACCTAATATCAGCTGTTTCGGATGATATTTGTAACCCTCTGGGTTCCCAGAAATGTGTTATTGTTGTTTTAAAAAATGACAAGGTTAACAAATTTAATGTATGTAAAGTAATATCTTAAAGTAAGATATAATATGTGGGAGAAAAATGGTGGGAGAAAAATAAATTAAAAAGTCAAAGTAAAAGACTGGTTAATATGTGTTGTTAAAATGTGGTGTTCTGTTTCTTTAAGAGAGAACAATATGGTATAGTTTATATGGAAAGTACACTTCAACACAAGGTGTGACAGACAAGGGTGCTGTGTGTACATTTGCTATTGGATGATTGCTATTCTCCTGAAATCTGATTGGCTGGGGGGCGGGACAACAGGAGAGCGGGGAAAAAAACCCGGAAGAGAAGAAAAAAGGATTTGGGAAGGGGAGAAGGAGAAGACGTCGACGAGGAGACTCGGTGGAGTGTCGCTGGGACTTTGGGGAGAGTTGTGCAAGAAAAGCTTGTTCACCTGTGCCACCACCGAATGGTTGGGCAACCGCCTAAGGACCGCTGTTGGACCGAGAACAACGCGTTCGGTGAGCTGAAGGGTTGCCAAGGGGATGGTGGACCCGGAAGGACCTGCTGCACCTACGTTGGGTCGTGGTTTGGATTTTCCTCGCCTTCGTGGATAAAGTAGGCGGGGTTCGACTGCTGCCAGGAGACAGGAGTCGTCGGGAACTTACCTTCGTCCGTCGCTGTGGGGTTGAGGACCCTGGGTGAGTGGAGTCAATAACAGGCCTGCAACGGGAGGTGGGTTTTTGATGACTATTTTGCCGGCATTTATTTGTTTTCTTTTGTTTGGTGGGCCCACCAATTAAACAGTCCAATTATGGTATGCACATTATTATAATTAAGAACTCTTATGTGTTCGGCGTGTTATAAATAAGTTACTTCTGAATTATCGAGGTGGTTAACACAGAAGGAGAGTCCCTATTTATCCACCCGTAGGTGGATAAAGTCTTTTGTACTTTTTATTTGTTATTTGTGTTAATATTTGTAAGGGTAACAAACACATTTTGGTCTAAACATGGTTCCACAGTGATAACTGTGGTATAGTTTAATTTTCATTCTTGAGTTAGTAAATAAATTATTTATCCTTATCAAGTGTCCTTATTCCTGGGTCAGACATACTCAGTTTCACTGGCTTGGGCCATGGGGTGTTACAGTTAGCTTTATGAACCCGGAGCATTAAATCTAGCATAGATGACAGAAAGCGCTACATGAATGGAGGCACCGCTGGGATTCAAACACAAAAAAAACAATACAAATAAATAAGTAAACAATAAAATAAACTTGTATGTGAAAGCTAGACCCCAAGGTTCTTTAGTTAAGATGTTTTTTTTTTTTGTTACTGGCTGACCCAGATTACTATCTTGGTTAAGTTGAACCTGTAGTTTCAAAAGGGAAAGTAAGAACTACTTAAGACTTCCCAAAACAGAAATAAGTTAGTCAAACACTAACTACAAAATGTCTTTGTTGGAAAATTGGTGTACAGGGGAGGGCTTAGATGCATTCCATGCACTTGTAGTGAAACATGTCCCCATTGAGACCACAGTTAAGCACATTGAAGAAACTTTGACTATCAAAGTCCTAGGACGAGTTAAGGTGAGAGGGCATATGTTTAACCCTCAATTACAGTCCTTGATGGTTTTATGCGAGTGTAGTGAAAGAGTAAACACTAAAACTATACCTCTGGATGTGCCACCTATTGAAGGAGGGGAACTGTGGACATTGCATGGGCCTGCAGATGAAGAAAAAGTCAACCCTGAAAAGAGACAAACAGATCCTCTCCCACAAGATAGTTCTACATCTACTGAAGAAGCAGCTGCACCAGATAGGCTGTCATCAGGAGCTATGCCCGGAAACTCGCCAGAGTCGATCATCAGAGCGATTGGTGATCTGCTAGGAAAGACAATGAAGCCTGCCAAAGAAAGTAATATCTTCAGGTGTCTCCTAACATATTCTGGCGCAAGTTCCACACCTCCAGGAGAGGAGAGTTAAGAGACATGGATGGAGCAAGCACAGCTAATGGTGGATGAGAGTGACTGTTCCATTCGAGAGAAAAGGAAAAGGATTGTAGAAAGCCTGAAAGGACCCGAAAGCTAACAAAAGTTATTCAGCGAGGAGGAATTACTCCCAATATGAGAGACAGTGCACGTGTGGACCAGCTCCTTCGTGGAACCACAGAGTCCGAAATAATGCTACTACAGTTACGCCTAAAAGAAAGAAAGCGTGATTGTGATGGAGCGCCGCTAAGCGCCCATCCCAGACTCATCGTGTCTGTGCTCCCTCTGGCTCAGGGGAGCGCGGTGCCAGGAGCGCATTTGGTGCCGAGCTTCCACACACTCACCTCTCGCCTCTGCTTCATTCCAGCTGTTCCTGGTTCAGGGACCAAACCGGACCACTTCCGCGTCATACTGGAAATAGCACAGAGTAGCGCGCTTCGCCAGTCACGTGACAAAGGACTTAACCATTTTGGGTGTTAGTATTGTATTTTTACATTGTTTATGTTCCTGACGTTTTGTAGATTTCTATGGAGTCATTTTGGCTAATTTTGTTTTAGTTTCTATGCAGAAAACTGTTTTGAGTCTTGTTATATTTTCTTTTTTTTTTGTTTTGTCCTTAAAACCCCTTAATTTGTATTTTGGTTTACCCGGGGGAGGGGCTAAAGGGGTATTTAAAGGGGAGCTGAGCTCACTAGAGGGGTATGCTGGATCCCATGGTAGTGTTGGCTGTCTGAGTAAGTTTGTCCTGTAAGTAGTCTTGTGAATACTTGTTTTTGTGTTTTTTTGCAACTGGAAAGATCAACATCGTTTCATTTTTTTCACCTGGGGACTAATAAAAGAAAAGCACAAAGGCTATTTTTCGACTGAGCCATGATTTTTTTTTGTTTATTTTTGGAATGAACCCGTGACAGTGATCCTCCTCCCTTCCTGACATTGTTGAATGAAATCAGAGAAGAAAATTTTCAACAAGCGGTAAGGAAGAAAAATATTGCTCCTTCTGCTAGACCATGGGTCCGTTCTTCGTATGTCGCTAACTCTATTAGCCGGATTTGATTGTTGACGATTTGGCATGATCTTGGATCGTTTGGTTCTTCGAAAGACTTCCTGCACTTGTTGTCATAGCAACATGTGCGCCAGCTTAAACCTGCTCAAGAGCAGGCTTATTTCATGTAAACAGTATGAGATCTCAGCTTTAGAAGCGAAGGAGGTAGGAAAGTCTGTCATATCCATGTCTATTTTTACGACAGCAACCTGTTGCGGAAGGTGCAAGAATAATTTTCGAGCTTTTCGAATTAATCGCGTATTGCGCAATAGACAGGATCCTTTAGCGCACCGCGACAGTGTAATTGTAGAGAGATTTCTCTTGGTGGCTGTTATAAACAGACAAACACATCATTTAACAGTGGCTTTTAAAGAGGAAAAAGTGGTGTTAGAGCCATAAATAGAAAATATTTAAGTTATTTGTATGATGGTTTGCTTTTTATTTTTATCATATTCGGTAAGATTTGTTCAGGCCATTTTATTGTGAAGTTTAGTTTTACTTTGAAAGGCTTGCTTCCTGTCGAGCCGTATATTGTATTAGAAAAAACTATGGATGGATTATCTAGACACGGAGCAATACAGTTTCACCGTGTAAACTGTGTATGACTTGGAAAAGGAAGAACTTCATTTTTTTATAGATAAATAATTTTTTGTTAAAAATCCCAGTTTGCACGTGTTCTTTACTTCCAGTGTCTAAGGAATGACACCGAAATTTGGATCTCTTGACATAACAAGTGCCTTTTTAAAATAAAGTATAATAATTAAAGGCTACCATTTTGTAGAATATTGTTGTACTTCACTTTTACTTGTTCCCATGTTCTAGTGGGTCCCGTTGAGGCTCTGATATAAAAGAACAAAGTAAATATCAAATTATTAAAATGCAAAAATTAATACTGTAGAAAGTGATAGAAACATCTACCATGTACAGTATTTATGCATTAATTTGTCTGCTACTTATTGCCAGCCCTCTCTCGTGGCTTAAGCAGACTTTGAGTTGTTCACTGTCGTTTTAATTAATGACTCAAATTCGGCATAATCTTCCATTAAAAGCTGGTGTTCTGCTTGGGAGAAAAACTGTGGGCGTTCTTTGGCCACGCTGAACAGCCAATAGCAGCGCTGCTGATCATTGTTTCCACTGTCGATACATTTCCCCTTTTAAACAAATGCATGAACGTGCAGTTGTCTCAGATAACTCAATCCAGCCATACTAATCGTAAACAACAGGTGTGTTCGAAGAACCCAATTAGCCGGATCATGATTAGCCGGATGAAATCATCTTGGATGTGTCATTTGATCTCGGATGTTTTAAGCAACGTACGAAGAACGGACCCCATTTGTCAGGCAAGTGAGGGTGGAAGATGAAAATAAGTCAGAATCTGAAATTCAGGAGCTGCAGGCTCAAGTCAAAATGCTGCAGTCCCAAGTGTCTGAACTCACAACTGGTCAGTTAAAAGCCACCTCGAATGCTCAAAAAGTATTCCACGCAGATGACATGAAATCCAGAAAAAAATATGAAGTTCAGGCTTTAAGAAACAAGTTGAGGATGTGCAACATCAATCTTAACATAATGACTGTGACACCCACAAATCCTCCTCAGACTAAAGGTGCAAGATGGAGACCAGAAAACAAAGCGAATAAATCTTCTCCACACCTTAGTAGCCAAAGCACAACTCACACCAAACATGACGAAGAGGATTTCTTCTGTTATAGGTGTGGGGAAGGAGGACATGTGTATACTCATTGTACAGCTCCCGAAGACCATGGCAAAGTCATTCAGAAACTGATCCGTTCTCTAAGACAAAAAAGAAATCAGACAAACAAACAAGGGAAAGAGACCTCAAGCACCAACTGCTCTGTCAAAAAGAATGCAGCTGATGCCCAACATGCTACAGGCATCCCTAAGGGACTTAATAGGAGAGGCCTCCCTCAGTAAAGTAATCATTGAAGGTCAACCAACCAACGCCCTGATGGATGGTGGTTCTAGTGTTGCCATAATATTTGAAAGCTGGTACACAGACCATTTGTCCCACTTACCTCTCCATCCTATTTCTAGCTTGGCCCTTTGGGGACTCAGTGAATCCTGCTATCCATACAAGGGTTATATAGCTATGAATGTTGAGTTCTTGGAGGATGGTCTTCAATTAGAGCCAACAACAGTGTTAGCCTTAGTCTGCCCCGACCCTAAGGGTCCAGATCAGGCCCCAGTAATCATGGGAACCAACGCCTGTCGTTTTCATCACCAGCCCAAGAGTTCAAATGAAGCTGAATGCCCTGGACATGCTCGAGCCTGGCGTGTTTCTGTCAGCACACCAAAGACATTTAAACAGGAACGCCCCTCAGTCCAGCTGGATGATAATGTTGGACACATAAAATGGATGGGTCCTGGACCTCTTAAGGTTCCCCCTGGTAGTTAAACCCTGGCAGCCTGTAAAGTCATTGCAAAAGAGTCCTGGGAGCAGGATATGTTGGTGGTTGAGCCTCCCGAGCAGCCTTCTCTCCCAGATGGAATAATGGTACCACCATGTGTTCTCTTACCATCTGACATGAATGTAAACAACTTCTCGCTGGTGCTAAGAAACGAGTCAATAAAACACAAAGCCATCCCTAAAGGCACCACTGTGGCATGTGTTCATAAAGCCAACGTTGTGACCGAGTTGCCCAAAAGCAAAGAGTCAGGTCAAACAATAGACCCTGGATTGTTTGATTTTGGCGACTCTCCAATGGGGTACCGCGCACGTGACGTCACCGTCTCAAGAGCAACGCCCCTTTTGCCGCTTAGGTAGGGCACACAGGAGAGAACGCACGGATAACCCAGCTATTACAAGCGCAACAGAACCAGCTATATGACCGACTTTACAGCCGTTAAACTTTCCCAAGACGATGTCCCAGGCACACGGTTTACTGGTCGCACTGTCGAAGAACACACCAACCTTCAGCTCAAACGATGGCTTGAGGTTCGAGGGCTTAAAAAGACTGGAAAACTGGCCGAGTTGATGAACGGTAAGCTTTGTTTTTTTTTCCTGCGCGGCGATCATGGCAGCGTCGGCCGTTTTTTTTGTTGTTGTTTGCAATCACCGTCCAGGAATGGGTATATGTTTAATGTTTGTCTCATTTGAAATGTTTTTGAGTAAGCTATCCTGGTAGCAGGCTATCATGTTAGCGCCTGCTACCATGAGAGCCTATATGCTGTCATGGTAGCAGGCGCTACTTTATTAACATGTCGGCCACCAAAATACTCTTACCTTGACTTGATGTCGCTGGAATTGGGTCAGGATGGTCTTCGGTTGTGGCCTTTCCTCCGACAAAATTCTTGCTACATATGTACTTGAATTTGGTAACTTTTTCCGGGTTGAACTGTTGTGTAGGCCGACCGCCCCGGTGTACCAAGCGCACACATTTCTCCTTGGTAGTCTTGAAGAAAACATCCTTCATATGCGGCCGATCAGCGTAACTCGAGTCGCTGTTGCACGTTCCATAGCAACAATGTTTAAAAACCATGGTCTTAGATTTGGAAAAAGCAGTCGTTTACCGAGTAAAACCTAGGCTAACGCACGTCTCTTTTACAGCAAAACAGCGGCGGGTTTCCGGAGTTTGCTCCACTGCATACCACGTGATGTGACGTCATCGTGACGTTGTGTTTCTAAAAATAGCTCGCGCGCGGTACCCCATTCCTAGTGCCTGGAAGGAGAGGCTTGCACATAAGCTACTGTGACAGTGACTCACAACCTTTTTGAGAAAGATCAAGATGTCTTGCCCCTGCAGATATTGATGACGTGCGAAGCCGTCTGCAGAAACTGCTGGCAGCAGGAATAATAAAGGAGTCACGTAGTCCTTATGCTTCGCCCATTGTGGTTGCAAGAAAAAAGAATGGCTCGATCAGGATGTGTATTGATTGATGAAGCCTTGGATTGTATGACAGGAAGCTGCTGGTTTTCTGTATTGGACCTTCAAAATGGCTACTACCAGAATGGCATGGCTGAGCAAGACAAGGAGAAAACAGCCTTTATCTGCCCCCTAGGGTTCTTTCAGTTTGAGCATATGCCCCAAGGCATAACGGGAGTCCTGGCTACCTTTCAACGGGTAATGGAAAAGGCTGTCGGATACATGAACCTCCTGCAATGTTTTGTATACCTGGATGACCTAATAGTATTCGGCCGGACACTAGAGGAACATGAGGAACGTCTCCTCAAAGTATTGGACCGACTACAAGAATATGGTCTGAAGGTGTCTATTAATAAGTGTCAGTTTTGTCAACCTCAGGTCAAGTATGTCGGCCACGTTGTGTGTGATTCATGAATTTCTACTGACCCAGAAAAAATCAAAGCAGTCCTTAACTGGGAGCAGCCTACAGATCTTAAGAGCCTTCAGTCGTTTTTGGGTTTCTGTGGCTACTACAGACGATTCATTGCCAACTACTCATCCATTGTGAGACCCCTGACAGACTTAACCAAAGGCTACCCTCCGGTTAAAAAGGTACAGAAAGCAGTTAACTCCAACTCGGTCTACCTTAAAAAATCTGAACCCTTTGGGGACAGGTGGACTTTGGCCTGTACTACTGCTTTTAAGAAAATAATACAGTGCCTTACAACTGCGCCAGTCCTGGCATTTGCAGATCCAACTAAGCCCTACATATTGCATGTAGACGCCAGCTTTGATGGGCTAGGTGCTGTGCTCAACCAGGAACATCCAGAAGGCTCGTGTCCTGTAGCCTTTGCCAGTCGAAAGCTGAGAAACTCAGAGAAATGATCCAGTCCATCAACTAGAGTTCCTTGCACTCAAGTGGGCTGTAGTCGATAAGTTGCACGATTACTTGTATGGAGCCGCCAAGTTCACTGTGAGAACCGACAACAACCCACTGACCTATGTCCTTACGACGGCCAAACTTAGTGCTGCAGGTCATAGATGGTTGGCTGCCCTGTCCACCTATGATTTTGGCATACAGTACCGACCAGGCAGGGAGAATATTGATGCCGACCTGCTGTCCAGAAATGCAAACTCTGAAGAGGAGGGGTGGATACCTCCATCTGGAGTGAAGGCTCTGTGCAAAACTGTAAGTTTTACTGGGTTCTCTGGAAACATGCGGTGTGTGGATCAACTGGGTGTGTCCCCATCTGCCATTCCTGATCTGTATGTGTACCCCATCTCTCTTGGTGAGAACCCAGTACAACAGTTTAGAATGACAGACCTACAAAACGAACAAGACTCAGACGAAGCTATTGGAAAGATTAAAAATGAGATCAAATCTGGAAATTGGTCCTGTAGCTTTCAGACTGGGCATTAGGAGGCCATTCTGCTACAGCGAGAGAAAGAAAAGTTGCAGATAAAGAATGGACTGATGTACAGGAGGATTATAAGGCCTACCGGAAAGGAAGTGTTCCAGATGGTGCTTCCTCCGAAACATCGGATGCAAGTATTAAAGCAGTTGCATGATGATTTTGGGCACCTCGGTATTGAAAAAACAACTGAGTTAGTGCGGGATCGGTTCTATTGGCCGAAAATGGCACATGACATTGTGCATTATGTCAAGACTTGTGGGGTTTGTGTGGCTCACAAGACCTTGCCTTGCAAAACGAGTCCCCTGCACCAGATCACAAGTTGAGGCCCATTAGACTTGGTCTGTATTGACTTCTTGTTTATCGAGCCAGATTCTCGTGGGGTGGCCAATGTTCTCGTTATTACCGACCATTTTACTCGGTATGCTCAGGCCATACCCACTAGCAACCAAAGAGCTACTACAGTTGCTAAAGTGCTGCTAGAAAAGTTATTTTTGCACTATGGCTTACCACGCCGAATCCACTCTGACCAAGGGCGTGATTTTGAGAGTAGAGAAAGGTATAGCGGAGGTATAGCAGTTGTTTTAAGGAAATGTGTGTATCACAAAGTGATAACGGAATGGTCTTTCTCATCTTTTGAACTAAGCTGTTTTGAGCTTCGACAAACTGCATCAGTACTATGTGCTGTTGTTTACAGACCACCAAAATACAACAAAGATATTATTGATGATTTTTCTAACTTTCTTGCTTTTATGTGGCCACGCCATGACAAGTTTTTAATTGTTGGTGATTTTAATATTCACGTCTGCTGCCCGTCAAAACCCATGGCCAGAGAGTTTTTAGATCTGATTGAGGCTTTTGATTTGATACAACATGTCACTTTAGCACACATTTCCATGGTCACACTTTGGACATCGTCTTAACTTATGGCTTTCCCGTTAAAAATGTTAATGTTATTGTTGAGGATGCAGTGTTCTCTGACCACGCCCCAGTAATTTTTGATCTTAGTTTGGCTGTTGACATGAAAATGGCGGTAGTGCGTCATGGTCGGCTTATAAAATCTGACACCGCCACTTCCTTTTCTCACAGTTTTTCAGCTACTGCACAGCATCTGTTAATTTCTGATGCATTTGACACAGAGCAATTGATGAACTCTTTTATTTCAGCATGCTCCAGGGTTTTGGACATTGTTGCTCCATGTAAAGTCATGTGTCCCTAGCCAAAGCGTGATCCATGGCTCAATGACAATACGCGCGCAGCTCGGCGCAACTGTCGGAAGGCGGAGCGAAAGTGGCAGAAAGAGGAGGTCTCGAACCAGATTCTTAAAGAAAGCTGGAAAAAGTATCAGATGGTGGTTAGGGTTGAAAGAAACAAGTATTTTTCTAATTGAATCTTAAATAATCTCAGCAAGCCTCGCATTCTTTTTAAAACGATTGACTCTGTTTTTAATCCTATTCAGTCTACTTCACTGGGGATGACATGCAAAACTTGTAGTAAATTCCTTAAATTTTTTATCAAAAAGTTGGATACTATCAGGGCGGAAATACCAGCTTTTACTATGAGTCCTTCTGTGGTAAATTGCTGCTCATTTGTCTTTACAAAGTTTCAGCCTGTCTCTCCAGCTGTTTTAACGGAAATTGTTTTAAAGCTAAAACCTTCCTCCTGTTCCACTGACCCGGTCCCTCCTCGCTTTTTTATGGAAGTTTGGGACACCATTAGCCCCGTTGTTGGTGAAATAATTAACAGTAGTCTGTCTTCGGGAACTGTGCCTTCTTTCTGTAAAAAAGCGACTTTTGAACCACTGATAAAAAAACCTAGTTTGGATCCCATAAATCTTTCAAATTATCAACCAATTTACAAATTTCCGCTTGTCTCAAAGATTTTGGAGAAATGTGTCTTGGCACAAGTGCAACCTTTTTTAGATGAAGCTGGCATTTTGGATCCTTTTCAGTCAAGGTACAAAAAATTTCACAGTACTGAATCAGCACTGTTAATAACTGATTCTGGTAGTTCAGCTATTTTAGTGCTTTTAGATCTTACTGCTGCTTTTGACACAGTTGACCACACAGTTCTTTTGGACCGACTGAGGGGCTGGGTGGGTGTCAGGGGGACTGCTCTGCAGTGGTTTAGGTCCTACCTGTCAGAGAGGTCTTTCTCTGTCAGGCTGGGGGACTGCACGTCATCGTTTGCCCCCCTTTATTGTGAAGTCCCTCAGGGTTCTATCCTGGGACCTTTATTGTTTGCACTATACCTCCATCCTCTCAAAGAGATTTTTACCAAACATGGTATAGCGTACCATTTCTATGCTGATGATTGTCAACTTTATTTGCCAATTGCTAAAAACAGCCACTGCCCCCTGACACCCCTTCTTGACTGTCTGGGTGATGTCAAGGCTTGGCTGTCCAAAAACTTTCTGAAGCTAATGAGAGCAAGACAGAGGTGATGGTGTTTGGAAGTGCCATCACTGACTTAGGACCTTTCAAGCATTTTGTGCGTTCCAAAGTAACCAGCCTTGGTGTCACCATAGACAGCGATTTTAAACTGAACGAACAGATAAATAGCGTTTTAAAATCATGTTTTTATCATCTTCGTCTTTTATCTAAGGTAAAACCGTTTTTATCTTTTAACCTCTTCAAGCAGGTTTTACACTGTTTTATTTCTAGCCATCTGGACTACTGCAATGCACTTTATTCAGGCATTAGCCAACGAGCTCTCTCCCGTCTGCAGTTAGACCAAAATGCAGCGGCTCGTCTTTTAACAGGGACCAGAAAATAACATATTACACCAATTGTTGTGTCTTTGCACTGGCTCCCTGTTCGTTTTAGAATTGATTTTAATATTTTATTGTTTGTGTTTAGAGCCTTGAATGGGATGGCTCCTAAATATATCACTGACCTTCTCCAGATTTATTCTCCGGCACATGCTCTGAGGTCTGAGGGCCATCTTCAGTTAATAGTGCCTAAGACAAGGCTAAAAACCAGAGGGTACAGAGCCTTTTCTGTAGTTGGCCCTAAACTTTGTGTAACCCCCATATATGTGTGTAATATTGTCAGTATTATTTTATATTTAGTTTTATTGGTTTTGTCTGGTAATTTAATGCACCGGCAAATTGGGTTATATTTTAATTTTGTGTTTTCTTTTGCTACCCGAAACGGCCAGTAGGTGGCTTGTGAGTTTACCCTCTGGGTTAGACAGCAGAGAAAAAAATAGTAGAAGAAGAAATCGTAGCTGGCTGCAGCACGTTGTGCTGAGCTATAGAACGCTGGAAAAAAATAAGAAGAAAGCACATTATATGATAAATTCTGTTGAATTTCGGTAACGGTTCACAGAAGAGAAGAGAAGTGACAAGGATTTTTGCAGTTCAATCTGTTTCTGCTGTGATTTTCTCCGGTGAGTGTTGTGATGTATTTTTGCAACCTGAAATGAAGCTAATGCTAAATGGAGTCACAGGCATTACTGCTTGTATGTTTCAACAAGAAAAAAAAGGAGAAACATAAAACCAATTGGAGAAATTTGTAACCCTGGAATATTTGAATGATTCTCACTGTATTGCATTTGTGTTATTTACAAACGTATAATGGTTTGTATACAGTGATATGTTTTTTTGCAAGCTTGCCATTAGTTAATGTTATGATATATTTTTCTGGGATGAACCCGGACACAGCACGCACACACAGAGTCAGTTCTTATGAGTGAGTTTTATTGAATAGTGTGGAAGATGGAGGATGAGACCAGAGTCTTTCAACGGACGGAGGTGAAGGGTGTAGAAGCTGGCCGGCAGGAGGAGTGTGGAGAGACTGACCGGGAGGAACTCTGGAGCCGAGTACTGGAGAGCAGAACATCTGAGCCGGGTGCAGGAGAGCAGAGCATCAGAGCCGAGCAGTGGCGAGCGGAACGTCAGAGCCGAGCCGTGGAGAGCAGAACGTCAGAACCGAGCCGTGGAGCGCAGAGCATCAGAGCCGAGCAGTGGCGAGCAGAGCATCAGAGCCGAGCAGTGGCGAGCAGAGCATCAGAGGCGAGCAGTGGCGAGCAGAACGTCAGAGCCGAGCAGTGGCGAGCAGAGCATCAGAGCCGAGCAGAGGCGAGCAGAACCTCAGAGCCGAGCAGTGGAGAACAGAACGTCTGAGCCGTGCAGTGGAGGGCTGAACGTCTGAGCCGTGCAGTGGAGGGCTGAACGTCTGAGCCGAATACTGGAGAAAACAAACTGTCGGAAAGTCTTTGGGCTGACTGTAACAAGACCAGGTGAAAGGAGTCTTCAGGCTGACGGTAACAAACGGAGCTGACAAGAATACTGGCAGGGAGTGAACGCTATGGACCGGCGACGGGAACAGAAAGAGGTGAGTCTTATAAAGCGGTGGAAACAGGTGGAAGCAGTTGTGGGTAAATTGCAGCCTGCCAGGTGAAACCGATCAGGCTGCGCAGGAACGAGAGAGAGGGAGAGAGGTTCAGCATGCAGCCAATAAGCTGCATCCTGACAGTACCCCCCCCCCCAAGGCCGGACACCGGACGGCCCAGAATCCCCACGCCGGGCGGGTGGAGGGGGCCCAGGAAGGCGGGCAAGAGTCGAAACTGAACACTGAGGGACCAAAGAGCCAGCAAACACGAGGAACCAAAAGGGGCCAGAGAGCACGGGGAACCAAAGAACTAGAGAACACTGGGGAACCAAGGAACTAGAGAACAGCGGGGAATCAAGGAGCCAAAGAACACGGGGGAACCAAGGAGCTAGAGAACACTGATGTGCCAAAGCACAACCAGGGCGCGGCACATCAGGGAAAGGCACGAACGCTTGACTGCACCGGGGGATAAAGCGAGCGCTTGACAGCGCCGGGGATAAGAGCGAGCGCAACACAGCGCCAAAGGGAAGGAACGGGCGCAACACAGCGCCAAAAGGGAAAGAACGGGTGTACACAACGCCAAAAAGGGAAGGATAGGGCGTATGGAAACGCCAAAAAGGGAAGGATCGGGCGTATGGAAACGCCAAAAGGGAAGGAACGGGCGTATGGAAACGCCAAAAGGGAAGGAACGGGCGTATGGAAACGCCAAGGGGAAGGAACGGGTGTATGGAAACGCCAAGGGCAAGGAACGGGCGTGTGGAAACGCCAAGGAGAAACAACGCCGAAGCGTGAGAGGAGCGCTGGGGCCCAAGGGGCGAGATCGCCGGGGCGTGAGGGAACCGCCGGGGCGTAAGGGAGAAGTTCGCCAGGGCGTGAGGGAAACGCCGAGGCGAAACGGACGCATGACAGCGCCAAGGGGAAAATATAGGCGTACGAAAACGCCAAGAGGGAAAGAACGGACGTACTTAACGCCAAAGGGTAAGAACGGGCGTACAAAACGCCAAGGGGAAAGAACGGGCGTACTTAACGCCAAAGGGAAGGAACGGGCGTACTTAACGCCAAAGGGAAGGAACGGGCGTACTTAACGCCAAAGGGAAGGAACGGGCGTACTTAACGCCACAGGGAAGGAACGGGCGTACTTAACGCCAAGGGGAAAGAACGGGCGTACTTAACGCCAAGGGGAAAGAACGGGCGTACTTAACGCCAAAGGGAAGGAACGGGCGTACTTAACGCCAAAGGGAAGGAACGGGCGTACTTAACGCCTAAGGGAAGGAACGGGCGTACTTAACGCCTAAGGGAAGGAACGGGCGTACTTAACGCCAAAGGGAAGGAACGGGCGTACTTAACGCCAAGGGGAAGGAACGGGCGTACTTAACGCCAAAGGGAAGGAACGGGCGTACTTAACGCCAAAGGGAAGGAACGGGCGTACTTAACGCCAAAGGGAAGGAACAGGCGTACGACAACGCCAGAGGGAAGAACAGGCGTACGACAACGCCAGAGGGAAGAATAAGCGTACGACAACGCCAGAGGGAAGAACAGGCGTACGAAAACACCAAGGCTCAACAACTCCTGCTGTAACACGACTGGTGTACAGAAACGCCAGGGGAAAACCCGCCGGGGCGTGAGGGAAACACCGGGGCTTGGGGAAGAGAACGCCGGGGCGTGGGGAGAACGCCGGGGCGCGAAGAAAGAAAACACCGGGACGCGAGGAAAACGCCGGGGCGCAAGGAAGAAGAATGCCGGGGCGCAAAGGGAACGCCGGGGCACAAGGGAAACAGGAATATCTAAAACACCAGGGAACAAGAACGGAGGGCGTACTAACACGCCGAGGAACCGAGAAAAGAGGGCGTCCTAACACGCCGGGGAACCACGAATCAGAGGGCGTCCTAACACGCCGGGAAACCGAGAATCAGAGGGCGTCCTAACACGCTGGGGAACCGAGAATCAGAGGGCGTCCTAACACGCCGGGGAACACTAAATCTAAACGCCAGGAAAACAAGACCTAAACACCAGGGAACTAGAGGGTGAGCTAGGCAGCAACAGGCCAAGCGCGCCAGAGGGCACAGACAGCGACTTAAGCACCGGAGGGCTCTGGCGGCGACCTGCGTGCGCTGGGCAGCGACAGGTTGGCGCACCAGAGGGCTCAGCTGGCGACATAGGGGCGCCGGAGGGCTCTGGCAGCGCCTAAACAAGGGAATAACAACAAGAGGGTGAGCTAGGCAGCAACAGGCCAGGCGCGCCAGAGGGCACAGACAGCGACTTAAGCACCGGAGGGCTCTGGCGGCGACCTGCGTGCACTGGGTAGCGACAGGCTGGCGCACCAGAGGGCTCAGCCAGCGACATAGGAGCGCCGGAGGGCTCTGGCGGCAACCTGCATGCGCAGGGCAGCGACAGTCTGGCCCACCAGAGGGCTCAGCCGGCGACATGGGTGCGCCGGAGGGCTCTGGCAGCGACCTGCATGCGCCTAAACAGGGGAACAACACAGAGACACTAGGGCAAGACAGAACAAAACAACTACGGAAGGGAACTAAACTAACCTAAACAGGGCAAAACATACAACGAAAACAGGAGAAGGGTGTAGGGACCTAGAAAGCGCAGGGCCCTTAGAGAGCGCAGGGACCTTAAAGAGCGCTGGACTCCATCCAACGCAGGAACCCATACAGCGCAGGAACCCATAAGGCGCAGGAACCCAGACACCTAAATACTAAGGGGGAAAAAAAACAAAAAAAAAAAAACTAAAAAAAAGAAAAAACAAATACAGAACAAGACTAGAACTACTGGGCTAGGACAGAAACTACAGAGGCTAGACTGGAATTACAGGGGCTAGACAGGGACTACAGGGTCAAGACAGGGACTACAGAGCTAACGAAACTACAGGGCTGACGAAACTACAGGGTCTCAAACTGAAAAATCAAAACAAGACTGGTAAACTAGGAAAGGAACCAAAAGCTAAAGCAAAACTATGAAACAAAGCAGAACCGGGAGATGAGGGCAAATACAGCTGAACTGATGAAAAACTAGATAACTAGAGCTAGAAATAACACAAACCAAAACAGGAAGTCTAAGGTAAAAAACTGGAACTCAAAAACAAAACTCAGAAAACTAACCTAAAAAATAGAACCGAACTGGATAAACAAAAGCTAATAAAACTCTAATACTCAAAAGCAACATAAATCCCAAAAAATTCTAAGTAAACCAAAATCTAAGGTTGAGCCAAAACAAAAGAACAGATGGCGGAAATAATTCTTCTAAAACAATAAAAAATATAAAAAAAAACTAGAAACAAGAGCAGAACTAGAACACAACAAAACCTGAATAACTTTAAGAAATCTAAGAAACGTTAAGTAATTAAAAAATAACTCAAAAACCAGGACCCAAAAATAACTTTAAACAAAACAGAAACCAGGACGTGCTGGACAGCAAAGTCTTTGTATGCTGGGCAGCGGCAAAAGTCAACGCTGGGCAGCGACGACGAGGAGCGCCGTCTTTAACGGCTGCGCAGCGTAGGAGGCGGAACTTGCGAAAGACGAACCAGGAAACAGAGTCAGAAGCGGGGCGTCGCGGATGCGACCCCGGCAGACGAACCAGAAGCGTGACGTCGCAATCCAGCGACCATGGCGAAACAGAGGCAAGGCGTCGCCGCACAGCGACCCAGGCGAGGCGAGACGGAAGCGTGGCGTCGCAACTTTGCGACCCAGGCGAGACGAACCGGAGGCGAGGCAGATCCTACCAGCTTCTACACCAGGCTCTGTGCGTGCTCGGGTTCATCCCTTGGCCGGTCCATAATGTTATGATATATTTTTCTGGGATGAACCCGGACACAGCACGCACACACAGAGTCAGTTCTTATGAGTGAGTTTTATTGAATAGTGTGGAAGATGGAGGATGAGACCAGAGTCTTTCAACGGACGGAGGTGAAGGGTGTAGAAGCTGGCCGGCAGGAGGAGTGTGGAGAGACTGACCGGGAGGAACTCTGGAGCCGAGCACTGGAGAGCAGAACATCTGAGCCGGGTGCAGGAGAGCAGAGCATCAGAGCCGAGCAGTGGCGAGCGGAACGTCAGAGCCGAGCCGTGGAGAGTAGAACGTCAGAACCGAGCCGTGGAGCGCAGAACATCAGAGCCGAGCAGTGGCGAGCAGAACGTCAGAGCCGAGCAGTGGCGAGCAGAGCATCAGAGCCGAGCAGAGGCGAGCAGAACCTCAGAGCCGAGCAGTGGAGAACAGAACGTCTGAGCCGTGCAGTGGAGGGCTGAACGTCTGAGCCGTGCAGTGGAGGGCTGAACGTCTGAGCCGAATACTGGAGAAAACAAACTGTCGGAAAGTCTTTGGGCTGACTGTAACAAGACCAGGTGAAAGGAGTCTTCAGGCTGACGGTAACAAACGGAGCTGACAAGAATACTGGCAGGGAGTGAACGCTATGGACCGGCGACGGGAACAGAAAGAGGTGAGTCTTATAAAGCGGTGGAAACAGGTGGAAGCAGTTGTGGGTAAATTGCAGCCTGCCAGGTGAAACCGATCAGGCTGCGCAGGAACGAGAGAGAGGGAGAGAGGTTCAGCATGCAGCCAATAAGCTGCATCCTGACAGTTAATTTTTTTTTTTTTGTGATAAACAGGATTTGTTGCTCCTGCATATTTTTGGACTTTAATTAACGTTAATTAAGTTCTATATATATATGCAGGTTGTTTTTTTTTAGAACCACATTCAACTTGGAACATTGTCCAGCTGCATACCATCGCAGGCCTGGATTGATGTGCTGAGCTCCAGGTTTCCACCCAAGACCTGGGACTGCTGGATCCGCTGCCCGCTTTGCACTGGATTGAGATAAGCTTTTGGATCCAAAGAAACACATGACTATTACATTTGACAACGACTTGACTGACTGACTTGGCCTCTGGTAATAAAGTTAAAAATCTTGGTGTTGTTTTCGACCAAGACATGTCATTTAAATCCCATATTAAACAGGTTTCCAGAGTTTCCTTTTTTCACCTCCGCAATATCGCCAAAATTAGAAATATTCTGTCCAGGAGTGATGCTGAAAAACTAGTCCATGCATTTGTTACTTCAAGGCTGGACTATTGTAATTCTTTACTATCAGGAAGTCCACAAAATGCAGTTCGAAGTCTTCAGCTGATTCAAAATGCTGCGGCAAGAGTTCTGATGAAAATCAACAAGAGCCCGGTTCTGCCGGAGGTTTTTCCTTCCCGTTAATGGGTGGTTTTTCTTCCCACTGTCGCTTCATGCTTGCTCAGTATGAGGGATTGCAGCAAAGCCATGTACAATGCAGACGACTCTCCCTGTGGCTCTACGGTTCCCCAGGAGTGACTGCTGCTTGTCGGGACTTTGATGCAATCAACTGGTTTCCTTATATAGGACATTTTTGACCAATCTGTATAATCTGACCCAATCTGTATAATATGATTGAACTTGACTTTGTAAAGTGCCTTGAGATGACATGTTTCATGATTTGGCGCTATATAAATAAAATTGAATTGAATTGAATTGAATTGACTTAAATTTAAAGTATTGAACTAAAGAAAGGAACTGAACAATAAGGAATCCAGATTAAAAGAAACACACCACTTGTTATAATAAGAGTGGACACTTTCTGTTGAAAAAACATTACTATAATATTCTGTTTAAAAACAGCCTGTTAATTTTCTTGACTATATGGTTGTTTGTGCTGCTTATTCTCCTTTTCGAACTTAGCAAGATAAATTGTAACTACAACATTTGGAAATCTAAAACTCTCAACTCATCCGTTCGGAAGTTACACAAAATTTGGTTACATTTGGAATGCTTTGCCCCTCCATGTACGGACTGCCTCTACGGTGGAGTGTTTTAAGTCTCGTCTTAAGACCCACTTTTACTCTTTGGCTTTTAACACCGCTTAGTTGTGTGGTCCTCTGTGTCCTTTTAGTTTTTTTTTAATTGGATTATTTTTTTTTTTTTTTTTTGTTATGTACAGCACATTGGAAACTTTGTTGTTAAATGTGCTATATAAATAAAGTCGATTGGATTGGATTATTCAAGCATTGGGAATCTCTGGAAAACACAAGTAAAAGGGGAAATGGAATCCGCAACCTTATGTGGTTGTTAGGAAGCTCCCTAACATACCTGTGTATTGGGTAAAACCGGAAAGTGGACATGGGGTAGTAAACACTCGGCACAGAGATCATCTGCTATCAATAGGGATTCTGGTGAGAATTCCTGACCTCACTGAAAGACGCTGCCTGCCTCAGAGACCTTCCACCAGGTCCACTGATGTATCTAAAGCCAAGTATGAGGTGCAGCATTCAGCAGAGGAAGCGAGAAATTAGGATTCTGAAGATGATGAAGACGTCCCTCGGCAGTCCCTGTCATCCGTTTGAGCTACGATAACCCAGGACAACTCACGGACAAGCCAATGGTCATTGTGCACAGGGGGGTGAGAATATACATAACCGCAGATCCTGAGGAAGATCCTACTATTCTCTGTCTTCCGCCCTGCAATGTCCCAGTTCATAGAGTAGCAAGGTGCAACATCGAGAGTTTGTCGCATACAGAACTGTCTGATGGGGACATCTAGACATTTAAATCGGGGAGGGTGTAACCTGTTGGGTTCCCAGCTAGGAGAGTTTCTCAACTCTCTTAACACATGGAGAGTTGTCTGAGGGGGACATCCAGACATTTAGCACGGGGAGGGTGTAACCCTCTGGGTTCTGTTGAGAATTAAAAAATATATCTTAGTAGGGGTGTCTCCCCTCTCTGTTGCTGGGTAGAATAACAGGGCGTGTTATTGCCCCGAGGGGGTGGTCAGAAGGAGAGGAGGTCAGTCATCCTCCCCCTTGAGCGAGCAGGAGGAGTTTTTTTTTTTTTTTTTTTTTTTATATTTTTTATTTAGAAAGACAGATATCCATCACATTTAGTAATTTTGGCTTTACCCATTTAAGATTGTATCTGAGGATATAAACATAAAGTCCAAGTGATTTTATCCATGTTGCCTTCCTGGTATTTTTACAGAATTTCACTAACTTAGTTATAAACAATAACAAAAATGAACAGAATCGAACAATAATGGGAATTACACCACCTCAAGTAATGATAAGTACAAAGACATAAGGGGGTAAGACACATATTTCACAAGAACAATCAAGTGAAGTCGGATCTAATTGGTTTTACATACTCAGTCCATTTGGTCCAGATCTTATAAAATGTTCCTAGTTCAATTTGGAGGGAAAAAGAGATCTTTTCCATAACATATATCTGGAAAACAATTTCAATCCATTCGTTGATAGTGGGTGGATCTGGTTTCAGCCATTTCCTTGTGATGGCCTTCTTACTGGCTGCCAGTAGTATAGCCAGCAGTTTTTTGTCTTTAGTGGTCCATGTGTCCATTTGTAAGTTGCCCAGATACAACGTTTCACATTTGAATGGAATGCTTACATTGAATATATTTTCAATATGTTTGTGGAACTCTTCCCAATATGGTTTTATGACCTGACAGTCCCAAAACACATGGAAGTGGTCGGCTCCTTTAGACCCACAGAGTCTCCAGCAGGCATCCCCGTTGTTTTTATATCGTCTCTGAATGGGTGTAACAAAAAATCGTACGATGTTTTTCCAGCAGAACTCCCGCCATGTGTTTGATCTGGTCGAGACCCACTGCAATTGACATATTTCCTCCCAGCCTTCTTGTGAGATTATAATCTTCATTTCTTTTTCCCATTTCTTCTTTATGTATTCTGTATTCCCATGTTTAGACAACTGTATGGCATTATATAATTTGGAGATAATTCTGCTATCTGATCTGGGTTTAATTAGCGACAAAAATACCCCCATGAAACTTGACTCACTTTTTCTCAATACCTCTTTAAAATTCCTATTAAAATAATGTCTCACCTGCAGGTACCTAAAGAAATCATCTTTTCCCAATCCATGATTTTTCTTTAAGGTTTCAAAACTTTGAAATATCCCTTTGTGGACAAATGAATGATAGGAAGTTAGTCCTTTTGAGATCCATAATTTGAATCTGTTATCAATTTTATTTGGTGCAAAATCTGTGTCATAAGCACACCACCTCATGATTTTAGACGTATCTCCTACTCCGCAAGTTTTAGCCAATTCCTGCCAAGACATGAAAAAGCTACCTGTGATGGAGTTCTCTGGGATCTGCTGTTCTTCCCGTAATTTATAATCACTAAGTAGGGCTGTTATGGGGATTCCTTTTATTGTCGTGCCTTCTATTTCCTTCCAGGCTGCGGTGTATGATGGTGAACAGAGGCAGACTAAGGGTCTCAGCTGGGCTGCATGATAGTAATCCTTTAAACAGGGAAGACCCATTCCACCCTTTTCTTTTTTTAGTTGCAAAGTTCTAAACTTAATTCTGGCCTTTTTACCCTGCCACAAATACCTCGCTATTAATCTATCCCATTCTAAGAACTGTTTAGGTGGGATTTTGACTGGTAGACATTGAAATAAGTAAAGCAGCTGTGGAAGAATGTTCATCCTGATGGATTCTATGCGGGAGTTTAAACTTAAAAAAGGAATAACATTCCATCTATGTAAGTCAGATTTAATTTTCAAATTTAGTGGGCCATAATTTATATCAAACAGTTTTGAGAGATCCCTCGGTAGTGTAACACCTAAATATTTGATAGACGCAGCTTCCCAATTCCAGTTGTACATAGTTTTAATTGATGACGGTGGATCGTAGTTAAATGTTAGTACTTGAGTTTTATCTATATTAATTTTGTAACCAGAGATGAAACTAAACTCCTCGAGCAACTTCATCAGTTTTGGGATTGTCTGTGTGGGCTGTGTTATATTTATCAGTAAATCGTCAGCGAACAAGGACAGTTTTTGCTCCCCAGTTGTCATTGTAACCCCCGTTATATCCGGTCTCTGCCTGATCAGTTGGCTCATAGGCTCAATAAACAAGGCAAAGAGAAGCGGCGACGCACAACACCCCTGTCTCGTTCCCCTTTCCAAAGTAAATGAATTTGTCAAATCTCCATTAATTTTAATTCTGGCCGTTGGTTTAGTATATAACGATTTAAATGTGTCAATTATCATTGTATGGAATCCAAATTTTGAGAGCACTTTATATAAAAAAGACCACCTCACCGAGTCGAATGCTTTCTCTGCATCTAAACTTAATAACAACGTCTCTAGTTTTCGTTGTGTGACTTCACTCATAATGTGTAATGTTTTCCTAATGTTATCTTGGGTCTGTCTTTGTTTAACAAAGCCAGTCTGGTCTTTATGTATTAAAGCTGGTAATATACCTTCTATTCTTTTTGATAAGATGGAGGTGAAAAGTTTATAATCATTGTTCAGAAGGCTTACAGGACGATAACTCCCGCATTCCAATTTGTCTTTCCCTTCCTTCGGTATGATTGAAATCACTGCCTCTCGCCATGAGGGGGGGATATTTTTATTTTCTAAAACCCAGTTAAACGTTTTCTCTAATGTTGGAATTAATTGGTCTTGCATAATTTTGTACCATTCTGTAGTGAATCCATCTGTCCCTGGAGACTTTCCCTTTTTGGTTCTTTTGATTGCAGATTGAATTTCCTCCTTTGTAATTTTGGATGTTAATTTCTTATTTTGTTCATCAGTGATCGTTGGGAGATTAATTTTTTCCAGATAGGCATCAATCTGGTTGTCGTTGCTTGTCTGTGGTTGGGTGTATAATGTTTTATAGTATTTTTGAAAGCAGTTTTTGATCTCATCTGGATTTGTTTCTATTTCTTTTGTTGCATTATTTCTTATTTTGTGTATAGTTCTGTTGGCTTGTTGTTTTCTTAACCTATATGAAAGAAGTCTCAGGGATTTTTCACTTGCCTCATAATATTGCTGTTTTATAAAGGTAAGTTTTTTTTGGATTTCCTGGGTATTTATTTCTTCCATTTCTTTTTTTTAGTTTTATAATGTTATGTTTGGTTTTGTCATCTTTGGGAGACTTTGCATGTTCTCTCTGTAATCTTTTCACTTCCTCTTCTAATCTCTGAAGTTTTTTTTCTCTGATTCTCTTCTCATATGAGGTTATGGATATAATTTTACCTCTAATCACTGCTTTTAATGCATCCCAGATTATAGGAGGAGTCACATCCTCATTATCGTTATTTTCTAAATATAAGATAATTTCACATTTTAGTTTATCTTTAATTTCCGGTTTGTTCAAAATGTTTGAATTCAGTCTCCACAAAGTGGACCTTCTCTTATTATTCAGATGGATTGAGATATATATGGGCCCATGATCTGAGAGAGTATTAGGTCCTATTTCACAGCTGTCAACCCTTAAAAGATCTCCCTTGAACATAAAGAAGTAATCTATGCGGGAGTAGACGTTGTGAGCATGTGAGTAATGTGAATAATCTCGGCTATTTGGGTTTCTTTCTCTCCAGACGTCCACAAGCCCCACCTCACTCATCCAGGTATTTAATCTTTTGCTAATGTTTTTTGCGTCTGGTTTCCTGTTTGATGAATCGATTTCTGGGTTTAATCGGACATTAAAATCTCCACCACATATCAAAATCCCTTGGCTTTTTGTTGTCATTATATCGACTATTTGTTTATAAAGAGACCAATCACTTCCAGGAGGGATATACACATTAAGAAGAGTTGTCACAGTTCCTTCTATTTTTCCTGTAACCATTACAAATCTTCCTTCATTATCGTTGTATTCTGAAATGTGCTCATAATTAACCGTTTTGGATATGAGGGTCGCCACCCCTCTCCGCCTCCCTGATCCATATGAAGAGAAGTAAACATGTTTAAATCCTCGTTTATTTAGTTTAACGTGTTCTGAGTCATTGAGGTGTGTCTCTTGCAAAAAAGCAACTTGTATTTTATCTTTCTTTAATTTTGATAAGATTCTTTCCCTCTTAACTGGATTGAGTACTCCATTTATATTAAATGATGCTATTTTCAAAGATCCGTTTTGCATCTATGTGATTCCCCCCTTCATCTCACTCAGATCTCCGGTGTATTTTCCCCTCCCCGCGAGAACCAGCAGGGAACTAACAATTAACACAATACACATAAAACTGAACACAAAATGTCCGTGTAACTTCCTAGGTAGGGGTCTATTAACCTGACCCTGTTGATTCCCCACAAGGGGTTCGAAGGGAAAATCCCCCCTCCTCGGACAGGAGGGAGGGGCCCTTACCTGCCACAGTCGCGTGTCGGGAAGAACATAAAAAGTCCCGATCAAACCGAAGTATTCTATAATTAATTTCTACCACTAGATGCAGGTTTGGTTGTAGAAGTTTCACAATTCCTCCCGCCGTCTTTGGTCCGGGGAAGATCCGCTAGTTTCCGGAGGGGGCCGCAGGTGTTCTTCTGAAGGCTCGCAGCTTCTCCTTGTAGCCGGGACCCCGGCCGGCTTTGAGCACGCCTTTCGTCGCTCGTCGGTCCACTCTCGTCCAGGACAGTTGCTGCACCTTCTCCATGAGCGTCTCCGGAGGTTTGATGGTTGACACGGCAAAGCCTCGTCTCTGCAGATCCTCTGATGCCTCCTCTACCGTATCGTAGGTTTTGGTTCCTTCTTCGTATCTAACGCGCAGCTTCGCGGGGAAGAGTGTCTGGAAGTGGATGTTATTTTCCTTCAATACTTTGCGGATCTCTGTATATTCTCTTCGTCTTTTAAGTATGAGAGGTGGATAGTCGTGGTCCAGGTTTATGGGATTTTCTTGCCATATAAACCCCTTCATCTGCCAGGCTTTGCGGAGTATCATCTCTTTGGTTCTGAAGCTCAAGAACTTGATTATGATAGAGCGCGGTGGCGCGTCGGCTGGTGGCTGCGGTCCCACTGACCGATGAGCTTGTTCAATGTGGAGTTCAGGAGTGTCTTCATTTAACTCAAGACCTTGACGGAGTAGGGTTTCGACAAATGAGATCATGGTCGATTCTTTCTCGGATCCCTCCGGTACCCCATACATCCTTATGTTCTCACGTCTGGATCGACTCTCCAGGTCCGTCACTTTGTTTTCCAGCTTAGCGTGTAGCTTTAGCATAGCTGTGATGACCTCCTCCATGTTTTGGATCCTTTCTTCTGCCTTCTCCATACGTCCCTCCACCTCCTCCATCCTTGTGTTTATCTTGGTGATTTCTTCTTTTATCGTCTCGAATTGTTCTTTATTTTCTTGGCGAAACCCTTTAAGTTCTCGCAGGATTAGCTCAGTGTCGGCCATTTTTAGACGCTGATCCTCGTGGCTTGTTAGCTTCGACCCGTTAGCTGCTAGTTGTTGCTGCGTCTCTTCTCCCTTACCCTCCTGATTTCAGTCGGCGTTTATGTCTCAAAATAGTGGTATGGTCTTGTCCCCTTTCTAAGTCATTATATTGGTATATTTACTTGGGTTCTATGGGGGGAATTTCTTTAATTGCTCCGGTTCGATCAGGAGCTCGCTCTCTATGCGGCCATTGTGGTGATCCGGAAGTCAAAAGTCGAGCAGGAGGAGTTTTAAAGTTGATAAAAAGAGTCTTTGTTCAAGCTTACTTCAGACAGACTTCTCGACCGTGCAGGGAAATCATCTTGATTGGTAAATGTATACTCTGTCTCCATATTTAATTTCTATGAATTAAATATGCATTTAAACTGTTCTACCTCGTGATTAATGTCTTCTCACTTGCGGCCAAATCCGGAACTGGGGTTAGATGGGTTTTCAATAGACATGTAACAGCAGGCCGGTAAACCCAATCTTTAACATGGTGCCGTGACCCAGATTTTGGCTATGAGTAAAGAGTCTGTTTGAAAATTAGACACAAAAAGAGGACTAATTCTGCAGCATCACCGATCGGCCAGGACAGACGTTGTCTGTCCTGGCCGGTTTAACAATTTTGTTTCGGTAATATGGAATCCATGATTTGAGGAAAGGAGAGATTGGTTGGGCCCTGCGGCTCTGCATAGTGTGGGTGTCTGCGTGTGTATTTCTGTGTGTGTGCGTGTCTCCAGGATGGTGTGAGTTTCTCCACATGCGTGGGCCTCAAGATAAGAGACAAGATACTCTGTGTGCCAGTGAGAACATACACTCTAAGGTTTTATTTCCTCTAGATACATTGATCTTATGCAACCTCTGCCTACTTCAACACAGATGAGCATTTGCAGTTAATTGATTACCTGTGATGACTAATACTATTCTTTGTTAATGTTTTGTAACAAAATTTATTTTGTTTCAAGCAGAGGGATATGATATAAGCATTTATATGATAATAGTGTATCTTAAAGTTATACAGATCTTAACCTTTATATCAACCCTTGGCACCAGTAACAATCAGATAACGCTGTTTAACCCCCCCGAAAGAACTCTCCCACGGCTCTCTGAATGCCTATGGCTCTCTGGAATGTTGGTTTAGTTGACTCCCAGAACACAAGCCTGGGCCATAAATTAGATTTAATGAGTGAAGTGAAGCCCGTATCTGCTGGAGGAGGTTTTTATGAGGTTTTTTTTTTTTTGGAAACAGGCCCACAGTCTTAGCAGTACAATAAAGTGAATGTTAAATGAAATAGAACAACTACATAACATAGAAAAAACACATAAAACAGAAAAAAACAGAGGGTAACTTAATGTATAACTAAACAAATTTTATTAAAGATCCTGTTAAAATAGGATTCAAAGCCGCACTTATCTGTTGCAGTTAACTGGATCAGGATTTGTAACAACTGGATACAACGATAAGTGAACAAAATAGGGGTTGGTACAAAACAGTTGCCATCAAATGATGCGAAAGAGTGGATGCAGGACATTTTGACATGAGGATGGCATCTATTGAAGGTAAACTAAGAGATTAATTCATTGCAAGGGGACTACATTTTATGAAATGATCTGATGGGGGTCTTTTTCACAGCATGGACATCTGAGTATGGAGTAAAGGGTACAGAATTTAATAGAGTGGTGACATACTATTAGATTTGGAGTGCTGAAAGGTTTTGTGTGGAGTGCTGTGATGGATGGTGTCACGGGCTTCCTTTTTCATCATGAACACAGCATATGTTAGCTGAAGCTTCGTTCCAAAGGTCTCTTGACACAATACTAGAATGAACAACAGTTTTAAAACAGCCAGAGTCTAACAAGGCCTCTTCACGCTGCCCATTGATTAAGACAGGGACTGTTAACAGCTTTTTCTGAGGTGTCAAAGGCTGAGAGAATCTAGGGACGGTGCATAAGAGAGAGGGTGTAGACTGTCTGGTAGACGGACATGTATACTGTGGTTGACCTAGTTTTTTACACAGATAACAGCGAGTGTCTGGCCTGGTTTTGGGAAAAGATGGCTTCTGTGTTCTAGTGCTACTAGGCTTAAAAAAACATTCTTTGAAACTACGATGTGACTTATTTTCCATTTGTCCACCCCGATCACCCCCATAGGACTTACTGCGACCTGCGAAGTGGCTGTCACGATCTGAGACGCAGCTAATGAGCTAATTGGCGACATCCGACGGTCAACGTTTCCCATTCATTTGCTACGGTAGTCCTAAACCACTACTGACATAATACACTTTTTGGCCACAAGCGTCATTTTGGGGGCGTTGTTTCCACTTCTTTTCGTAGAGCCGTTTAGAATAGAAAGAAGAAAAGGCAAAAACGGTTCAAACAAAAGGTCGGAACGTTTACATTTGTAACCTCTGCCTTACATAAACACTAGAATTAAATCTTAATAAATAAAAGTATAGACAATTATTTCAGTAACTCAATTCAGTAAGTGAAATACACTATATACAGGAGTTGGACAATGAAACTGAAACACCTCTCATTTTAGTGTGGGAGGTTTCATGGCTAAATTGGACCAGCCTGGTGGCCAATCTTCATTAATTGCACATTGATCCAATAAGAGCAGAGTGTGAAGGTCCAATTAGCAGGGTAAGAGCACAGTTTTGCTCAAAATATTGCAATGCACACAACATTATGGGTGACATGGGTGAGTTCAAAGGAGGACAATTTGTTGGTGCACATCTTGCTGGAAGTGTCAAAACTTTCTTCAATTGAATAAAAACAAAACTGAAGGAATAAAATTTGGACCAATAGAGGAGAGATCAAAAGTTAGCACACAGCTTCAGTCGCTTCAGCTAGAAACCACTGATCAAGCCCGAAATCTGGGTGTAGTGATGGACTCAGACCTGAACCTCCAAAAGCATTTACAGACAGTGACAAGGTCGGCTTTCTATCACCTGAGGAACATTTCCAGGATTAAAGGACTGATGTTTCAGCAGGATCTGGAAAAACTAATCCATGCGTTTATATTTAGTAGAATTGATTACTGCAACAGTGTTTTCACAGGTCTGCCTAAAAAGTGGACCAGACAGCTGCAGCTGATCCAGAACGCTGCTGCCCGCGTCCTCACTAAGACTAAGAAAGTAGAGAACATAACCCGAGTTCTAAAGTCCTTACACTGGCTCCCTGTATCTCAGAGAAAAGACTTTAAAATACTTCTGTTAGTTTATAAATCCCTAAATGGCTTAGCACCTAAAAACATTACAGACTTGTTATCAGTGTATCAACTTTCCAGACCACTAAGGTCTTCTGGCTCCAGCCTACTCTGCATACCTAGAACCAGAACTAAACAAGGAGAAGCAGCATTTAGTTCCTATGCTCCGCTTATCTGGAACAAACTTCCAGAAAACTGTAAAAGTGCGGAAAGTCTGAGTTCTTTTAAATCAAGATTAAAAACACATTTGTTTAAAATTGCCTTTGACTGTTCTAGTTAAACTGTTTTACTGTTTTTAATGTTCTTCTTTGTTTCTACATTCTATCCCTACTTGCTTTTATTCTATTTACTATCTACATTTTGTTCCTACTTGCGTTTATTTTGCTATATTTTAATCATGTAAAGCACTTTGTATTGTCTCTGTACTGAAATGTGCTATATAAATAAATTTCCCTTGCCTTGCCTTGCATCTGTGACCAAGACAGCAAGTGTTTGTGATGTATCAAGAGCCACGGTGTCCAGGGTAATGTCAGCATACCACCAAGAAGGACGAACCACATCCAACAGGATTAACTGTGGACGCACGAGGAAGCTGTCTGAAAGGGATGTTCGGGTGCTAACCCGGATTGTATCCAAAATCATAAAACCACATAACTCTACTTATAACTAACTATCTGAAATATAAACTAAAGGTCACCAATCAGTTCTAAAACATCTTTAGATGAACCCTTGTTGAGCCCTGGAGAACCAGCGTACCAGATTAGCGCCTTACAAAGAGTTTACAATCATTCTGTTACATTTTATCTGAGTGTCTTTTACTCAGGCGAGCAGCAACTCGTGGTCTTGTCTTACTTATTATTCTTTTAACCTGGACACGAACATTAATCACAGGATCAGCCTGATCCAAATAAACTGAATCGTTTAGCACACTTACCATAACACAGCAGCTCCCCATCACCGTTTATGACAACAAACTTCCACTTCTTCTTCTTCTGTTTTAAAAGTACGTGTTTTAATGGGTGCTGACCACATCCAAAAGGATCATTACCGCCCGTCTAGTGGTGCGCTCTGTTCCTCATCTTTATATTATCAGCAGCGCAACCAGCTACCGTAACACCTGTTTCTGTGCGCAACAGCTCTACCGTAATAATAGTCTACGCGCAACATTTTCCCCTCGGTAAAATCGGGGACATTTCCGGGGACAGCTTTAGCGGGGACAGATGGTCCAAAACGGGGACAGTGCCCGGAAATCGGGGACATCTGGTCACCCTAGTAAAGATAGCCAGTGTAGTGTTAGCTTTAGCCTAGCATGCACCCCCCTCCGCGGTTCACCGGCTTTGTTTACGTTCCGGTTGCCGGCTGAGTTGCACTTCCGCCCGTCCGGGAGAAGTCGGCAGGATCCAGTGTTCTGGAGATCTCTAGGATGATGGGAATATCGGCGATAAATGTATCACCGTTATAGCTCCGAAGGTCCAGAAACTCGTGTGTGCTATAGCGCAGCAACGCGGTGCAGTTTTGGAAGAAAAAGTCCGGTGAAAAATAGATGTCTGGTCACCCTAGTAAAGATAGCCAGTATTGTGTTAGCTTTAGCCTAGCACGCATTCCCCTCCGCAGTTCACCGGCTTTGCTTACGTTCCGGTCGCCGGCTGAGTTGCACTTCCGCCCGGCCGGGAGAAGTCAGCAGGATCCAGTGTTCTGGAGATCTCAAGGATGACGGGAATATTGGCGATAAATGTGTCACTGTTATAGCTCTGAAGGTCCAGAAACTCATGTGTGCTATTGCGCAGCAACGCGTGCAGTTTTGGAACAAAAAGTCCGGTGAAAAATAGATTAAAAAAACTTCAGGAAATCTTTGTCGTTTTTTGATGTGAGACGCTGCAGAGCTAAAAAGTCCATATTGCACCTGCTAATGAGCAGTAGTTCTTGCTGTTGCAATTTTTCATCATTCATTCATTTATATCAGTTGTTCAAATTATTTATTTGTTACTTGTAAAAAAAAAAATATTGGGTGCCCCCAGCGGGTTGCGAACCTACGACCTTTGGTGCACCAGCCCAACACCTAAACCACTGTACCAAAAAAAAGTGAAATGCTGAACTGTGCATCAGTGTTGTAGTACTCGAGTCCGAGACTCGAACTCGAGTCCGAGTCATTAGCTAAGTTTAGAGACTCGTGACTTGACTTGGACTTGAGCACTGATGACTCGAACTTGGACTCGGACTCCTACATTCAGATCATTCTGACTCGGAAATTGAGAAAAAGACTCGACTTTTTTATATCATTAGGCTATAATTTTAATATGTCATTAGAATATTATTTGGTGTATGATTTTAATATCTAAATGTCGTACCGCGCACGTGACGTCACCATCTCATGAGCAACGCCCCTTGCCGCTAATGTAGGGCAAACAGTGTGAGAGCGCACGTAGCAGCCAGCCATTACACATGCAACAGATACGATATGACCGACTTTTCAGCTGCTAAACTATCAGAAGAGGATGTCCAGGCGCCCGTTTTACTGGTAGAACTGTGGAACAACATACCAACGTTCAGCTCAAACGATGGATTGTCGAGGGCTCGGAAAGACGGGCCGAGTTGATAGGAAGGTAAGTCGTTGTTTTTCTCCTGCTCGGCATTCATGCCGTCCTCGGCCGTTTTTTTTTCTGTTTGTAGTCACCGTCCAGGAATCGGTATAAATTTTCCGACCCGCCGAACAATTTAGTCCGGTCCGGTGGCCATGCATTATCATTATCCAACGGCTGTATCTCCTCACTGCATCGACCGATCTGCACCAGATTTGTTGCGAGTAATGGGGGAACGCTGCCGAACGCGTTTGTGGGAATCGCCCGGTGGACGGGCGAGGAAAATGCGTAACAGCATCTGCGGTGGCGGGCGGCCGGCGGTGCGCGAACCCCGCCCGCCGGCCGGCACCGCGGCGGTGCGCGAACACTGCCCGCCGGCCGGCACCGCGTCGGTGCGCCAACACCGCCCGCCGGCCGGCACCGCATCGGTGCGCCAACACCGCCAGCCGGCCGGCCGACCAATAGGCCAGAGCGCGCTTGGCTGCGAGGGCCGATCAACGCCACTTGCGGCTTTAACATCCTTCATATGCGGCCTATCAACGTACCTCGAGTCGCTGTTGCGTGTTCCATAACAACAATGTTTAAAAACCATGGTTAGGAGACGTCTTAGACTTGGAAAAAGCAGTAGTTTTACCGAGTAAAACCAAGGGTAACTACAGCGAAAGAGTTATTAGTGCAATGGAATGTTACTGCTTCATGTCATACATCACACGTCAATAGTGACTCGACTCGGACTTGACTCGGATGAGTAGTGGACTCGACTCGGACTCGACTCGGATTTTTTTTTTAATGACTTGGACTTGACTCGGACTTGAACACTGGTGACTCGAACCTGGACTCGGACTCGAGGCATAGTGACTTGACTACAACACTGCTCTGCATTATGGAGAGGTCAACTGTGTCTAGGAAGTGGTTTTGAGAAGTGGTTTTTGGTTAATTTTGTCACCACGGTAACTTTAAATGGCGTCAAGTACAAATAGCACACTTCGCGGCGTCGAGATGCACGTTTTGATATATAGTTTGTGGGGGTAAAGCCTACGGTTCGGGCTGTATTAAAGGTGATGGAAGAAAAAAAAAGGAATAATAAAGAAACCCTTATTAAGTGCATAGCATAAGGCCTCCGCCATCCATTTTCAATGCATAGGCGGGCACCTAATTATAACAAAAGCAGGCTATAGACACCAAACATTTATTTCTGCATTTAACTGACTATCGTGACATTGTTGATAAACAAAGAGGAAAAGGCTGGGGTGTTAAATGTGCACAACGTCAGCTTACCTCAAGTTCTTTCTGTAAAACAGACAGACCATAGATGTCACGTTTCCTCAGCCATGTCTTTGTCCAGATACGTTGTCGCCTTTTCTTTTTAGGGCTTTCTGCACACAAAATTGCACTTATTGCCAAAGCAGCGCGTTTCTTTACAGTAGCCATCGACACTTCCGTCTTCTTATTCTTATTCTTCTTCTTCTTCGTGTGGGAGGAGTGTGAGTGAAGGAGCGGAAGAGAGAGCGCGTGAGAAAACTGAGTGGTTTTTCTTACTTTTTTCTGTCCTTTTTCACTGGGTGAGTGTAAATATTGTGCATATAGTTGTTTTACTTTGGTTGTTGGGGTTTTTTGGTGGGGTTTGGTGGCCGTCGGGTTTTGCCCTGTGGCAGGTCGGCGTCTTGAACGCCATGGTGGTGGGTGGTGGTTCTGGCGTCTTCTCCGCGCTGACACGGAGGAACGGCATCAAGGTGGGTGCCGGGTCTCCGTGCAGCATGGGGGACGTTTGTTTGGCGGTATTGCACATGGATCCATCAAGTCCGCGGCCCGCATGAACGGAGCCGCGGTGTTGTTTGTTGAGCGGGTCGAGCAGGCAAACCTGTTGGTCGAGTCGGGCATCTCGGTGAACGGCTCATTCCTCCAGGTGTTGCCGCTCACGCAGCCCGCTACCAGGGTGATTTTGTCAAATGTCCCTCCGTTCATCAGCGACGAGTTCCTCGTTAAAGAGCTCTCTCGTCACAGAAAGATGGTTTCCCCCGTTAAAAAAATTCTGTCGTGGTGTAAATCACCTTTGCTAAAGCATGTTGTCTCCCACTGAAGACAACTCTTCATGATTCTGAACAAACGTGACGAGGAGCTAAACCTGCGTTTACGGGTGAGAGTGGACGAATTTGACTACGTCTTGTTTGCCACCTCATCCGGCATGAAGTGCTTCGGCTGTGGACAGGAGGGACATTTGATAAAATCGTGCCCAAACAGAGCCGGGTCGGCTCCGTCGGGCTCTGCGGAGCAGCAGCCTGCAGCAGCCGGGGAGCAGGTGGGTGTGTCCGGCGAAGCTGGAGCTCCTGCCGCGTTGGAGGAGTGTGGCGCTGCGGGGAACTCCAGCGTAGCCGCGGAGGAAGCCGTGGCGTCAGCTCCGGTCGCTGGAGACCAGCAGGAGAGTTTAGTGGAGAAAAGCACTGTGGACAAAACATCTGATCCACAAAAGAGTGATTGTGTGGTGAGTGAGGGCAGCACGGTGGTGTGTGGTGGTGGAGAATCAGGGTGAGATGGAGCAGGATGGCGTGTGTGAAGAGCAGGAGGGTGAGACTGGTGGTTAGGTGACTGGTGTGTGTGGAGATCAGGGAGGGAAAGGTGAGGCGGTGGTAGGTGGAGGGGAGGTGAGTGTGGAGGAGCCTGTGGTGGTTCCTGTGGAGGAGTCTGTGGTGGTTCCTGTGGAGGAGTCTGTGGTGGCTCCTGTGGAAGAGAAAGTCGAGGGAGAACAGGTGATGGAGCAGGAGGCGCCTATGATTTTAAAAAGGCGTAATAAGAGGAAAAATGTGATGACTGCTGTTCAGAGCAGCAAGCAAGTCAGCAAGTTGGCCACAGAGAGAAGGGAGGTGTCACAGAGCAGTGATAGTGAGGGTGAGCTGTCTGACAGCAGTGAGGTGTCTCTGTCACAGGGTAGCTGTGCAGAGGCACGATATCCTGTTGAGTCTTTCAATAGTTTTCTCCAGGAAACAAAAGGATTAAGAGGGATAAAAGTAGAAAAATATTTTCCCAATTTAAAAATATTTTATTTCTCTGCAAGGTATTATATAAGAAGAAAAGAAGAGTCTGGGTTTTTAGACTAAAGAAAATGATGGGAAAAGTGAGAAAACAATTTTGAATATAATGATGAGCACTAGCTTCTTATTTTTTTATCATGCATATTTTATTGTGGTGCTGGTTTTAGCCTTTTACCCAACATGGATAGTTTTAAAATAGCTTCTTTAGATGTTAATGGAGCTAGGGAGGCTGTAAAACGCACCATGATTTATGAAACAGCTAACAGAAAAGAAGACGTGGAAGACGTCTTCTTTTCTGTCTTCCATTCTTCCACGTCTTCCATTGCGGAAGCAGAGCCTGAGGACTCTGGGTCGGGTTCTCCCATCTCTGGTGCTGAGGTTGCCGAGGTTGTTAAAAAGCTCCTCAGTGGCAAGGCCCCGGGGGTGGATGAGATTCGCCCTGAGTACCTTAAGGCTCTGGATGTTGTGGGGCTGTGTTGGTTAATGTGGCTCTGCAACATTGCGTGGACATCGGGGGCAGTTCCCCTGGATTGGCAGACTGGGGTGGTGGTTCCCCTATTTAAAAAGGGGGACCGGAGGGTGTGTTCCAACTACAGAGGGATCACACTCTTAAGCCTCCCTGGTAAGGTCTATTCAGGGGTTCTGGAAAGGAGGGTCCGTCGGATAGTCAAATCTCGGATTCAGGAAGAGCAGTGTGGTTTTCGTCCTGGCCGTGGAACACTGGACCAGCTCTACACCCTCAGCAGGATTCTGGAGGGGGCATGGGAGTTTGCCCAACCAGTCTACATGTGCTTTGTGGATCTGGAGAAGGCATTCGACCGTGTCCCCCGAGGGATCCTGTGGGGGGTACTCCGGGAGTATGGAGTACCGGACCCTTTAATAAGGGCTGTCAGGTCTCTGTACGACTGGTGTCAGAGTCTGGTCCGCATTGCCGGCTGTAAGTCGGACTCGTTTCCGGTGAGAGTTGGACTCCGTCAAGGTTGCCCTTTGTCACCGATTCTGTTCATAACTTTTATGGACAGAATTTCTAGGCGCAGCCAAGGTGTTGAGGGGATCCATTTTGGTGGCCTTAGGATTGCGTCTCTGCTATTCGCGGATGACGTGGTCCTATTGGCTTCATCAGAGCGTGATCTACAGCTCTCACTGCAGCGGTTCGCAGCCGAGTGCGAAGCGGCCGGGATGAAAATCAGTGCCTCCAAATCCGAGACCATGGTCTTGAACCGGAAAAGGGTAGAATGCCTTCTCCGGGTTGGGGAGGATGTGCTGCCCCTAGTGGAGGAGTTCAAGTATCTTGGGGTCTTGTTCACGAATGAGGGGAAGATGGAGCGGGAGATCGACAGGCGGATTGGTGCAGCGTCTGCTGTGAAGCGGGCGCTGTACCGATCCGTTGTGGTGAAGAGAGAGCTGAGCCAAAAGGCGAAGCTCTCGATTTACCAGTCGATCTACGTTCCTACCCTCATCTATGGTCACGAGATTTGGGTCGTGACCGAAAGAACGAGATCCCGGATACAAGCGGCTGAAATGAGTTTTCTCCGTAGTGTGTCTGGGCTCTCCCTTAGAGATAGTGTGAGGAGCTCAGTCATCCGGGGAGGACTCAGAGTAGAGCCGCTGCTCCTCCATGTCGAGAGGAGCCAGTTGAGGTGGCTCGGGCATCTGGTCAGGATGCCTCCTGGACGCCTCCCTGGTGAGGTGTTCCGGGCACGTCCCACCGGGAGGAGGCCCAGGGGAAGACCCAGGACACGCTGGAGGGACTATGTCTCTCTGCTGCCCTGGGAACGCCTTGGGATTCCTCCTGAGGAGCTGGCCCAAGTGGCCGGGGAGAGGGACGTCTGGGCCTCCCTACAGAAGCTGCTGCCCCCGCGACCCGACCCCGGATAAGCGGAAGAAGACGGACGGACGGACTAAACAGAAAAGAATCAGTGTTTTATTTTTACAAGAGATGCGCAGTGATATAAGCAATGAAGCAGACTGGCTCAAGGAATGGCAGGGAGAAGCTTTTTTTTAGCCACGGCACCTCCCAGAGTTCTAGGTTGGGCCTCCTCTTTTCCTCAGCTTTTACCCCGAACTCTTTTAATGTAGAAAGTATCGTCCAGGGAAGGTGTCTTTTAGTAAAAGCTCAGTTTGACCATTTCAACGTAGTTTTTATTAACATTTATGCTCCTAACGTCGGTGCAGAGAGGAAGCGTTTTTTAGAGAAAATTGGGGAGAGGTTGGGAGATTGCGGGTCTGATGATTATGTTTTTTTAGGTGGGGATTTTAATTGTACAGAAAACGAATTTTTAGACCGGAATCACAAAGGGCCTTACCAAGCCTCCCAGCAAGCCATGCGGCAGCTTGTCTCGTCTCACGGCCTGCTGGACGTGTGGAGGAGGATGCACACAGGCTCCAGACAGTACACTTGGTCCCACAATAAAGAAAACCGCCTCTCTTTAGCACGTATTGATCGCTTTTATTGTTTTAAACATCATTTTAATATGTTTAAAACATGTCAGATTTTACCAGTAGCTTTTACAGACCACTCTTTGCTTTTAGGGAATGTTTTTATCACAAATATTTTACCTAAAAGCGCCTACTGGCATTTTAATCTGGCTTTAACTTACGATCGTAGTTTTAGAGAAGCTTTAAGTTATTTTTGGACTGTTTTTAGACAAAGAAAGGGTGATTTTACTTGTTTAAGGCAGTGGTGGGACCATGGAAAAGTTCAGATCAAGCAACTTTGTCAGCAGCATACTCTTAATGTCACTCGTGACGACACCAGATCTATCAGAGATCTGGAGATGAATATAGTGGAACTAGAACATTTAAGTGAGTCCACAGGAAATCAAGAGCAAATTGAAGCTCTCAAATCCAAAAGGCTAGTTTTAGCCAACCTGCTGGAGTCTAAAGTCCAAGGTGTGTTGGTCAGGTCTCAGGTTCAGAACATCACAGAGATGGATGCTCCCTCTAGCTTCTTCTTCAGCTTGGAGAGGAAACGCGGGCAGAGGAAGGTGATCTATTCCTTACAATCTGACACAGGGCAGCAGGTGAGTGAACCGGGCCAGATCAGGAGGAGGGCTGTTGAGTTTTACTCCTCTCTGTTTGAGAGTGAGTATAAGGAGAACGAGGAGCTGTTTGGGGAGTTCTGTGGTGGGCTGCCCCAGGTCTCTGAGGAGACCAACGTACAGCTGGAGCGCCCCCTGGGGTTACAAGAGCTCCACACAGCCCTCCTGAATATGCAGGGCCAGAAGGCCCCAGGCATCGATGGTCTCACGGTAGAGTTTTTCAAAGCCTACTGGGACATCCTGGCGGAAAACCTGCTGGAGGTCTATAATGAGAGTTTGGCCACTGGTTCACTCCCACTTTCGTGCCACAGGGCAGTTGTCACCCTCCTGCCCAAGAAAGGGAACCTACAAGACATTAAGAACTGGCGCCCTGTGTCTCTCCTCTGCACCGACTACAAGATCCTCTCCAAAGCCTTGGCAACGCGGCTGAGAGAAGCTGTGGAGCAGGTCATCCACCGGGACCAGACCTACTGCGTCCCTGGCAGGTCCATGGTAGATAACGTCTACCTAATTTGGGATGTTTTGGAGGTCTCCGGTTCATTGGGTTTAAGAACGGGCTTGATCGCATTAGATCAAGAAAAGGCGTTTGATCGCGTCGAACACAGCTTCCTGTGGAAAACTATGGAGAGGTTTGGGTTCGGCGCTGGTCTGATCGCCAAGATCCAGGTGATGTACAGTGGCATTGAGAGTATGCTAAAGATTAACGGTGCTTCTTTTAGGGTGCTAAGAGGTGTTCGCCAAGGCTACGCCCTGTCCGGGATGCTCTACGCGCTCTCCCTGGAACCCCTGCTTCAAAAGATACGTTCTAGTGTTCATGGTTTGGTTTTACCTGGTTTTAATAGTAGAGTGGTTTTATCTGCCTATGCTGATGACGTCGTTGTTTTTACTAAAAACCAGCAAGATGTCGACGTACTGAACGAGATAACAACTAAGTTGTCTGTTTTATCTTCTGCGAGGGTGAACTGGGGAAAAAGTGAAGCCCTGGCAGTGGGCGAATGGCGTGAAGGGCTCCCGGTTTTCCCTCAGGGACTTTTATGGAAAAAAGATGGTTTTAAATATCTCTGTCTGTTTTTAGGCAATGAAAACACTGAAAAATAGAACTGGAAAAACATGGAACAGAAAATAGAATGTAAACTAGAAAAGTGGAGATGGCTACACTCCCACATGTCATACAGGGGAAGGGTTTTGGTTTTAAATAACCTTGTAGCATCTCAGCTGTAGCACAAACTTTCCTGTTTAGACCCACTGTCTGGTATGTTGGCCAACATACAAGCAAAAATGGTCAACTTTTTTTGGAACGGTTTTTATTGGGTGCCACAGTCTGTATTGTTTTTACCCAGAGAAGAGGGGGGCCAGGGCCTTGTCCACCTGGCCGGGAGAACAGCGGCTTTTAGATTACGTTTTGTTCAGAAATACCTGGCAGGGCCCTCTGACTTAGTGTGGAGGGACGTGGCCAGCTGCATTTTTAGGCGTGTAAATAACCTGGGGCTGGATGCGGCTCTCTTTTTAACAGATTTAAATCTTTTAAAGTTAAGGGGATTGCCGAGGTTTTATCAGGGTGTTTTTAAATCATGTACCCTGTTTAAATTAAAGCCATCCCAAACGACTAACTCTCTGCACTGGCTTTTACAGGAGCCTTTAATCTGTGGGTCCAGGCTGGACGTGTGTGACGGCGCGGGACCAGGGCTGTCGGAGGCGCTGCGCCGGTCAAAGATAACAACCGTGAAACAGCTGCTGGAGACTGCAGGACCGTCCCTCTCCAACGTCGAGGCCGTGGGTTCCATGATGGGGGTACGGTCTGCCAGGCTGGTGCAGCGTTTCCTGAACCTCCTGGAAGAAAAGCTGTCGGCCAAGGAGAGGAGCCTCCTCCATGCTTACTGTGAGGGACAGAGCCAACCAGACCCGATGGACTCCTTTCCTGGCCTGATCCTGGATCCTGGATTCCCAGAGAGAAGTGGACCTCTGCTCTCCAGCCTGGACCCATAGAAGATGGTTTTATTCACTATGGACCAGAAAACTGTTTATGGACTCTGCTTAAAAGCATTGAATTTGTATCTGGACTGGTGGAGGATTTTACACGGTGCCATCGCCACAAACTCTTTTTTATCCGTTATTAATCGGGCTGTTTTAAATGAGTGTCCTTTCTGCAGTCTGTCTGAGAACGTTTTTCATGTTATAATGGACTGTAACAGACTAAAGACCATTTTTAGCCTTTTAACAAATGTTTTTAGTCTTTTTGGCACTGTTTTTACTACTTCTTTATTTATTGGAGGAGTGTGCCAATATAAAAGTAATAAGGCAAAGGCCAGACTTTTAAACTTTTTAATCAGTAAGGCAAAGATGGCTATTTATTTGTCCCGTAGAGACAGACTGCAGGGAGGACCTCACCTTGATGCTGTGGCTCTGTGGAAGTGCAACGTTAAAGCCAGAATTAGGCTGGAGTTTCACTTCCACAGAGCCACACGGAACATGGTGTTATGCCAGAAGCTGGTTGAATATGCTTATTATTATTATTAATTATAATTTGGTATTATAATTTAAATAATAAATCATTCAACTCAAAATTCCGCTATAACAAAAGCTTGTAAGTATTTATACCACTAACGCATTAGTTAATTTGCTGTTATGAACTCATTTATACTGGAATAAATGATCTGGTCGGACTTGCAACCGACGAGGTTTATCCGGCAGGCTGTGAGAACCCCAATGTAACTGCAATTAGAGTTTAAATCCTTATTCCTTATCACCATCCAATGATATTGTCTCTGTATTAATGTCAGATGTTAACTCCAAAGGAGGTTAGCTCTGAATTCTGAAGAACCATACAACTGTGAATTAGATTGGACACAAAACAATTCTATTCCGCTGTGGTGTTTTTATTGAACCAAAAGCAATTCCCTGTTACAGTAATTCTCTCATTCAACGACTTTGGAAATCTTACTCATTACTAAAACTACACATGCAAAATATCGGTGGAAATAAAAGAAAACAAAATAAACAATGGATTAAAATTGAGCGGTTAGCAGATCTTAACTCAACTCACAGTTGTTTAACACCGCCCTCAAAACACCGGCATTTGACATATCAGCATTGACAGACAGAACAGCTTCGAGAGTCCCACTGGACGCCTTGATGTCTTACAAAAGCTAGTTCAGCTAAGCTCCCTACAGTTCATCCGTACGACACCCTCCCAAGATGGCTGCTACGATGACGTGTGGTCTACCAATTTACGTGATGCGTGAGGGGAGGTCCTAATGACGTAACCACGCTTATGCTGATAGGAGCTTCGAGAGGGCGCGGCTAACTGGGAGTTTAAGCAAAGACCGCGAACAACAAGATTAAATTTGCTGATAAGGAGAAGCGAAAAGAGGGGGGGAAAAGCATGGAAGAAGATGGAAAATAACTGAAACAGTGACATCTGCCCAGGCACTTCTAAACACCGTGTGTTGTGGGTGGAAAAGAACTAAAAAGGGAGAGCCCCGTTACTTTGAGGTGAATCCGAGTGAAGTCCCGGTTGGATCCGTGAGCGCTCCGGATCACGCGGCGCCCTGAACGCACTGGAGCGAGCAGCAGCAGGGACGGGCGAGGAGGCTGTTTCGTTTCTTCCTCCGGGCTCACAGTCGCTTTGCTCGGCCCAGCACAAGCGTAGTCCTCTTTCGATCACTGGGAGATAAGGCGGCTTCCAGTATTTTATCAGAGGGAATTAAAAGTACCTTTTTAAGTCGACCTCCTGCTATGCAAAGCAGGGAATAGCGTTGCTCCGAGAAATCTCGGTCCAGCGAGAAACTCGAGCACGTGGCGTGGGATTGCCCCAACGGAGTGAAAGAACTGTGTGTCTTCTCGGGTTGGCAGCGCGCCAGGGAAGAAGGCAGATTCTGGTGCGTGAACGAGTTTTATCAGCTTTTGCCTAGCAACGTTATCTCTCCGCTCCGTTGTTAGGGCGGCGGCCATTTTGGGCCGCGTTGCATGATGGGAGTTGGTGGCCATTTTGACCACATTGCATCATGAGTAATGCGGTCTGTCACGTCCCGAATTAATGCCGTTTTTGTCACGTCCCGTAATGGCATAACAATGGAGGATTTTACGCAGTAAAACTCGTACAGTGTACGCCCGGCTTAATGGGTACATTTGAACTTAATTTGATTTCATAAGTCGCCAACAGAGGGGTCAGTGGGTTACAATATTACATATTGTAACCCACTGCGCAACGTTTTCCTCGGACTCTGCTGTTTTGCCGGAGCCGCAGATTGCGGTCTCCGCGCCTCCAGACTCTGCCTCGCCTGGGTCGTCCTCCACGACGCTCCCCTTCGACTTTCCGTTTCGACCGGAGTCGCAGACTGCGGTCTCCGAGGCGCTTTACTTTGCCTCGTCGGGGCCGCCCTCCTCGAGGTTTTAGACGGGCGGTGCTGCTCCGCCGCCTGCCTCGGCCTGGTCGACCTCCTCGAGGGCTCTTTGTGGCTTAGCAGCCGTTTTTGCCTGTGCCCTTAAGGCCTGTGCTTGTTTTTTTTTTTTGTTCGAGCTCTGCCTTAGTTTTGAGTAATGTTGAATTCCTCAGTTTTAGAGTTATTTAGGGTTTTTTTTGTTTTCCTTAGAGTACTTGAGTTTCTATTTTGCTTTTGTTTTTTCCAGCTCTGTTCTAGTGTTCTAGGTTTGCCTTTAGTCTTCTGGGTTTTGCTTTAGAATTCTAGTTTTTTTTACCTTAGTCTTCCAGTTATTGCTTTTGTGTACTTATTCTAGCTTTAAGTTATCTAGTTTTGCATTAGTTTACCTGTACCTGTCCTAGTTTCCTTGTTTTGATTTTCTAGTTTTAGCTTTAGTCTTTCCTTGGGTTACCCCAGCCTAGTTTCTAGTTTTTATTCTACTTATTTATTTTTTAGTTTCTGTTTGGATTTTCTAGTTTTGCCTTTTGTTTTCCAGTTCTTGGTTTGATTCCTTGGCCCAGCACTTTTTAATCTCAGCACTCTTTGGTCCTTGCATTCATTTAGGCTTCAGATCCCTGGCTCTTAGCTGTTTCATGCTCTTTGCTTTGGTTGGTTTGAGTTTCCTTAGTTTTTGTTTTGCCTCCTAGTTCCCCTGTTATTCCTTGTCCCTGTAGTTCACCCATGTTTTTTAGCCCTGTTTAGGTTTGTCTAGTCCCCTCTAGCCTTCAGTAGTTTTTATTTTGCTTTGACTTCCCCTGGTGTCTCTGTTTTTTTTTCACCTAGTCCTCTTAGTTCTTGTTTTTCTCTGTGATTAGGCGCCGCCAGAGCCCTCCGGCGCTCATATGTCGCCGGCTGAGCCCTCTGGTGCGTCAGCCTGTCACTGCCCAGCGCACGCAGGCCGCTGCCAGAGCCCTCCGGCACTTCCTAGTCGCCATCTGTGCCCTCTGGTGCGCCCAGCCTGTTGTTGCCCAGCGCACTCTCCGTTCCCAAGTATTTAGATTTTGTGTGTCCCTGGCGTGTTAGGACACCCTTTGTCTCCTGGCGTTTTAGTGTCCTAGGTTCCCTGGCGTGTTAGGAAGCCCTCCGCTCTTGTTTCCTGGCGTGTTAGGACGCCCTCAGTCTCCTGGTGTTTAGCTTTCTTGATTCCCCAGCATGTTAGGATGCTCTCCGTTCCTTGGTATTTAGAACTCTTGCGTCCCCAGCGTGTTAGAGCGCCCTCTGTCTCCTGGTGTTTAGATTTTCTTTTGTTTCTTGATGTATTTGATCGCCCTCAGGTTCCTGATATTTTTGTTTACTCTGTTTTGGTGTTGTAGATGTTCCCATTTCCCTCATGCCCCAGCGTTCTCTTCCCTCATGTCCTGGCGTTTCCCTCACGCCCTAGCAGTCATGCGCCCGTTCCTGCCCTTTGGCGCTGTCGTACGCCCATTCCTTCCCTGTTTAGCCTTGTGGCGATGTTCGCCTGTCAGCGTCGGTTTGATGCTCTGTTTTGTTTACCAGGGGTTGTTAGAAACCCCTTTTGGTTTACCCTGAGTGGTAGTTTTTGTTTGGGTTTACCCCTGCCAGCCACTAATTAGCCAGACTCACTTTACCTGCCAGCCTCCCTACTTAAGCCTCACTCTGCTGTCACTCCTTTGCCGGTCCGTCATCATTCTACCTGTTGCTACTGGAACCCTGCCACATATTTGCCACCTGTTTTTGGTTAACCTGTTGCCATGCTCTGGTGTTGCTCTCTGTTGTGCTGAAGGGACTGCTGCTGTGCTCTGCACCGAACTTTGGACTCTTACTGCAGTGCGCTGGCTGGTCGGTGGCGAACTGTGGACTTGGCTGCTTGCCTCTCCCGGCCGTCAGCTCAGGCCATCATCTACCCCCTGATCCTCTGCAGTCCAGGCTCCCCGGTTACCTCATCCACCACCAACCTTCCTTTCAATAAAGACTCTCATCTTAGTCCTGTATGTGTGTTCTGAGTTCATCAGTAAACAAATCCTGACAGGTAACAAACACACATTTTGGTCTAAATATGGTTCCACAGTGATACCTGTGGTATAGTTTAATTTCCATCCTTGAGTTAGTAAATAAATTTTTTATCCTTATCAAGTGTCAGTTTCACTGGCTGGGCCATGGGGTGTTACAGTTAGCTTTACGAACCCGGAGCGTTAAATCTAGCATAGATGACAGAAAGCGCTACATATTCAATGGACAATACCTAACCTAAGGGTTGTTAATAAACATAACTTAAAACCGTGCATAATGGCACAACAGAGCATTAAGGTGATTGTCATTGTTTTTATGTGTTTAACCCACTTGCAGACCAAACTCGGGAGACAAAGAGCAGTTCAGGATCTTTATTTATAAACACACTGTTGTAGAAGGGTGTCTGAATGGGTAACCCACGGGTTGGCAGCGCCAGAATGAGTTCGAGCGATCTCTGGGTGTAGGTGGGCAATCGTACGGGAGTGAAGGTAAGAGCTTACCGCCGGGCAAGGAGTCCTATACGGGGGGAGCGGAGTGGAGAGACAGGCTCAGCAAGCGACTCCTCAGGGTGGCTGCAGGTGACGGAGCGGCTGGTAAAATCCGTAAAGGGGCCCGAGCAGCGGAGAAGGGGATGGTTCGGAGACAGCTGGAGGAACCAGGGAAATCCAGTAGGAATCCTCAGCCCAGCTTGGTACCACCAAGGGAGCACGAGGTAACGCCTGGAGCGGGGTCCAGAGCAGCAAGAACCAGAAGACTAGACATGGGACGTCAGAACCAGAGAAAGTGCTGAGAGCGTGACCCAGAGCGTGAGGCGATCTGGAAGACACAAGAAACAAAGGTTACGTTTGGGAATCAAGAGGCTGTCTGGAGACAGTTGGCCAACTGAGGTGTACCACTCTAGGTTAACACTTTGGCGTCCTCCAGCTGTCTGATCGCTGACCTTATAGCGCAGCCACACGCTGCTGAATGAACTGCAGGTGTGCGCGCCCCGTCCACCTGCCAACTGTAGTCACCTGCAGAGAGAGCAGAGGAGGCAGAGCCGGCAGAAAACTGCACAGCGCTGCCTGCTGAGTCTGACAGTGATAATGCAACAGTACAATAATCTATATCTTTTGTAAACGGACTGCTAACATACTTTTTGGACTTGGATATGAATTTTATTAGACTCTAGAGACTCTTTGCATACGCTAAGCTTTTTAGGAAGCGTTGTTGGTCTGCACTGACCAACTTGTTTAAAAAAGGTGTGGAAACATTAAGTCTTGCTGTGTCTGCATGTTTTACGTGATCTGTATGCATTTGAGTCGGTGTCTGTATCATTAGAAATGTCATCATGGTAACACATGGTGACAATAAAGATTAGTGATTATTAATACTATTAAAGCTCCAGTAACTTGTAAAAATTTATTTTTTACATATTTGATAAACCTGTCATGTCCTGACTGTTACGAATGGAACAGAAGGACCCAGTGTTCACACCAGACAAACAGTGGGGGAAATTGTTTATTGAAAACTGAAACAGGGCAAACAGCGTCCATGTCAGCGACAGGAAGCTCTGGGGACAAAGACAGCGGGTTAGTGACCATGTCTTGCGGGAGGTGATTGTTCACAAACGTGACGGTCACTAACCTCTGTTTCAATGTTCGATACCAATCAGTGATTGTTGATGAGCCCAGCCGGCTGGCTGTTAATGCTGTGCTACAGAGACCGCTCTCGGCGTCCCAGACACTGGCGCGTCAGTTGTAGCGGGACGGACGGATGGCCGAAGCCGTAAGGCGACGGGAGAGCGGGATGACAAAGGGATAATCCAAAGACAGTGTTGAGAGGAGATCCAAGGTCAGAACCAGGTAGACAGAAATCCGGGAAGGCGCCAGAGGAAGATCCAAGTCGGGGTCAGGTGAACAGTTCCAGGTACCGGTACACAATAATGCAAACAGGGTTTAGAAGGACACGCAATCTTGGAGGTCAGTACAGAACAGGGGTTGGGCAAAACGGATCCGGCAATCAGGTCAAAGAAGGGGTCAGGCAGGCTCGGAAGTCGGAAGGCAGAACTAGTCGGAATCAGGAAAATCTCAAACAAGGTACGCTGGAGGATAACTAAGCAAAGGCTTTGAAATAATCTGGCAACGCTGTCTCATCTAGAGGGTGAATATATACAGCCAAACACAGGTGGAACAGGTGAGCAGAAAATAGATCAGGGTGGAGCAACATGTATGTGAAATTAGTGATAGTCCAGACATAAGTACCGAGATCATGACACTGACAGTAAAATATGAGACACATAATCTGAGAAAAAAAAATCTGGATGCTCTGGCTCCTCCCAGTGGTCCTATTGCCATTTCCAAAAATACACTGTTCCCAGTCAGACACAATCAATCACTGCCAGAAGGAATGTCTGGCTGTGATTGGTTGTTAGCAATGTCAACCATGCTCATGTAGATATTGCTCACATCAGTCCTCAGCAGAGCGCCTAATATGAAATACATACTACTCAAGCTAGGATTGGCAATGTTCACTTACATCTCAAGGAGATGCAGTTCTTGTAATAATCCTGTCATAAACCAGAGTGAATGCAAAGTATATTTTTTTAAGTTTGTAATATTTGTTTTTTGCTAATCTGCATGCCTAATATAAAAACATACTGCTTATTCCTTTGTAAAAGCTATATACAGTTTTGATCTGAAGCTTGCAACTAATTATGGGTACAATGATGAGCAAAAACAAAATCACAGTTTAAAATCAAATAGGTAAAACATTTGTTTGTTTTTTTATTTCATAATGATAATGTCTGAAGCTGTCACCAGTTTTCTACACTTGTATGCCATCTTAAAAATAAATAAGTTATGTTGCCGAAACACCATCATATGTGGTTGTTCATTTCCCGAGGCACATAGTGGTGGGAGTGCAGGTGCTGGGCCACATGGCAAGAATGCTCTCGTTTTTAAGGGAGATTTGTCATAATATCACGTTGGTCACATCCTTTCCCGTCACAGAAGCTTTTGGTTACCCATTGGGTCATCCTGTCAAACAAAGATAAATGCACAGTGTGTCATACTTTGGCTTTCACCATCTTAGATTACTGAAAGAGAGAGAGGAAATGGAATGACCTTGGCTGAAAATCACAAAGCTCAACTGAGCTGGAGCTAAGGTTCATCTGCTGCAATTAACTGTGTGGAGCTGAGTGGATGGCTTTGTGTATTCTCTCAAAACCACAGAGTCTTCTTTCAAAATGAAACCTGTAGAAAGTAAACATAATAAATAATGTTGAACAGTGCTGAGCCGGAAGCTTTACTGACACAAGAACTCTCAACACAAGTCACATGAAGATCAATACATTCTACTGAAACAAAATGTGTAATATTGTAGCATGATTACATTTGTCTAGCTGCAACATTTATACGCAGATGCTGGTTAACAATAGTGGCCGAATACACTACTCAAAGAATAAAAAATTAAATAAAGGGAACACTTAAACAAAATAATGTAACTTCAACTCAGTCACACTTCTGTGAAATCAAACTGTCCACTTACTTAAGAAGCAACACTGATTGACAATGAGTTTGACAAACTGTTGTAAAAATGGTATACACAACAGGTGGGAATTATAGACAATTAGCAAGACACCCCCAATGATAGGAGTGGTTCTGCAGGTAGTGACCACAGACCACTTCTTAGTTCCTATGCTGGCTGATGTTTTGGTCACTTTTGAACGCTGGTGGTGCTTTCACTCTAGTGGTAGCATGAGACCGAGTCTATAACACATACAAGTGCCTCAGGTAGTGTGGCTCACCCAGGGCGGCACATCAATGCGAGCTGTGGAAAGAAGGTTTGCTGTGTCTGTCAGCATCGTGTCCAGAGCATGGAGGCACTACCAGGAGACAGGCCAGTACATCAGGAGATATGGAGGAGTCCGTTGGAGGGCAACAACCCTGCAGCAAGACCCCCATCTCCACCTTTTGGAAGGAGGAATCGGGGTGCACTGCCAGAGGCCTGCAAAATGACATCCAGCAGGCCACAACTGTGCATGTTTCTGCTCAAACAATCAGACACAGACTCCATGAGGGTGGTATGAGGGCCCGACGATGACAGGTGGGGGTTATGCTTACAGCCTAACACCATGCAGGACGTTTGGTATTTGCCAGAGAACACCAACATTGGCACATTTGCCACTGGCACCCCTCACAGATGAAAGCAGGTTCACACTGAGCACATGTGACAGACGTGACAGAGTCTGGAGAGGATTGGCAGTGGGTCAGTAATGGTGTGGGTTGGCATTTCTTTGGGGGTGCGCACAGCCCTCCATGTTCTCGCCAGAGGTAGTTAGACAGCCATTAGGTATAGAGATAAGATTCTCACATCCATTGTGAGACCATATGCTGGTGTGGTTGGCCCTGGGTTAGACTTAGACTCAGACAACTTTATTTGTCATTTTGTATGCACAGAGTGCGTACAGAACGAAATTATGTTTGCATACAGCTTGAAAATTACAGTAAATTACTGGATAAAGTGCAGCGATGATTTAACAGTAAACTATTGAAATGTAAACAATGCAGGAGAAAGAGACAATGTGCGATCATAGTATACAGTTGAGTATTTTTTTTTAAAACATTTGTATGTGCGGAAATGATTGTGCAAAGGGCATTTGTGCAAGAATTCACTCTAGAAACTGAGAGTTCGGCAGCATTTGTAATGCTAGATAAGGATGCAGTGATGCTAATGTGCAAATATGCGAATGTGGTACAGAGTCTGGTTTATAGTTCAGCAGTTCAGCAGTCTGATGGCAACAGGGAAAAAGCTTTTGCAGAACCTGGTGGACCTGCAGCGGATGCTGCGGAACCTCTTCCCAGAGGGCAGCAGGGAGAACAGTCCATGGTGGGGGTGTGAGGGGTCTCTGATGATGTTATGGACTCGGGACACACAGCGCTGAGGTGAAATGTCCTTAATGGAGGGGAGAGGAGCCCCGAGGATCCCTTCTGCTGTCCTCACCACTCTCCTCACACTGCAGCCTCCACATCACACAGACAGACAGCTGGTCAGAATGCTCTCTATTCAATTCAATTCAATTCAATTCAATTTTATTTATATAGCGCCAAATCATGAAACATGTCATCTCAAGGCACTTTACAAAGTCAAGTTCAATCATATTATACAGATTGGGTCAGATTATACAGATTGGTCAAAAATTTCCTATATAAGGAAACCAGTTGATTGCATCAAAGTCCCGACAAGCAGCATTCACTCCTGGGGAACCGTAGAGCCACAGGAAGAGTCATCTGCATTGTACATGGCTTTGCTGCAATCCCTCATACTGAGCAAGCATGAAGCGACAGTGGGAAGAAAAACCACCCATTAACGGGAAAAAAAACCTCCGGCAGAACCGGGCTCAGTATGAACGGTCATCTGCCTCGACCGACTGGGGTTACAGAAGACAGAACAGAGACACAACAAGAGAAACAAAAAAGCACAGAAGCACACATTGATCTAGTAATCTGTTCTACATTAGATGGTAGTAGCAGGTGAGCCGTCTTCTCTGGATGATGTCACAGTTAACAGAACACCAGACCAGGTGTACCTACTATGAAGAGAAAAGAGAGAGAACAGAAAGTTAAAGCAGAAATGACAACACATAATGCATAATTGAAGAACAGTAGAACTCAATATAGTGAGAAAATTAGATCCTGATATATTCCAGTAACCTAAGCCTATAGCAGTAAAACTATAAAGGTAGCTGAGAGTAACATGAGTCACTAGTTATAATTTTTGTCAAAAAGAAAAGTTTTAAGCCTAGTCTTAAAAGTAGACAGGGTGTCTGCCTCACGGACCAAAACTGGGAGTTGGTTCCACAGGAGAGGAGCCTGATAGCTAAAGGATCTGCCTCCCATTCTACTTTTAGAGACTCTAGGAACCACCAGCAGACCTGCAGTCTGAGAGCGAAGTGCTCTGTTAGGAACATACGGGGTAATCAGAGCTCTGATATATGATGGATCTTGATTATTAAGGGCTTTATACGTTAGAAGAAGAATTTTAAATTCTATTCTTGATTTAACAGGAAGCCAATGAAGGGAAGCTAAAATTGGAGAAATATGATCCCTCTTGTTGATTTTCATCAGAACTCTTGCTGCAGCATTTTGGATCAGCTGAAGGCTTTGAACTGCATTTTGTGGACTTCCTGATAGTAAAGAATTACAATAGTCCAGCCTTGAAGTAACAAATGCATGGACCAGTTTTTCAGCATCACTCCTGGACAGAATGTTTCTAATTTTGGCGATATTCCGGAGGTGAAAAAAGGAAACTCTGGAAACCTGTTTAATATGGGATTTAAATGACATGTCTTGGTCAAAAATAACACCAAGATTTTTTACTTTATTACCAGAGGCCAGGTTAATGCCACCCAGATTAAGTGATTGGTTAAGAAGTTTATTTTTTGAGGACTCTGGCCCAAAGATTAAAACTTCGGTCTTGTCAGAATTTAGATGCAGGAAATTTAAAGTCATCCAGCTTTTGATGTCATCAAGACATGACTGCAGTCGAAGTAATTGATTGGATTCATCAGGATTTATGGATAAATATAGCTGAGTATCATCAGCATAACAGTGGAAATTAATCCCATGCTGTCTGATAATTTTGCCTATCGGAAGCATATATATAGTAAAGAGAATTGGTCCAAGGACTGAACCCTGTGGTACTCCACAGGTGACCCTAGAGTTTGAGGAAGATTTATTATTAACATGAACAAATTGGAATCTGTCTGACAGATAAGATTTAAACCAGCCTAATGCTTTCCCCTTAATCCCTACAGTATGTTCAAGTCTTTGTAGGAGAATATTGTGATCAACTGTATCAAACGCAGCACTGAGATCTAACAGGACAAGTATAGACACAAGTCCATTATCTGAGGCCATGAGAATATCATTAGTGACCTTCACCAGAGCTGTTTCAGTGCTATGATGAGCTCTGAAGCCTGACTGAAACTCCTCAAGTAGGTCATTACTTTGTAAATGTTCACAAAGTTGATTAGCAACTACTTTCTCAAGAATTTTAGATAAGAAAAGAAGATTAGATATAGGTCTGTAATTTACTAACTCATCTTGATCAAGAGAAGGTTTCTTAAGTAAAGGTTTAATAACAGCTACTTTCAAAACCTGTGGTACATATCCATTTACTAAGGATTGATTAATCATGTCTAAAATAGTGCCACTGATCAAAGGGAATATGTCCTTAAACAACTTGGTTGGGATTGGGTCTAACATACAGGTAGAAGGTTTAGATGAAGCTAAAATTTTAGATAGCTCAGAAAGCTCTACTGCTTCTAAACAGTTCAAACACTGCGCAGATTCTAAAGATTCCTCCAATGCTGCCTCACTTACTGAGGACGAGGTAATCATGTTTGGGAGGATGCCAATTATTTTATTTTTAATGGCATCAATTTTATTTATGAAGAATCCCATAAAATCATTACTACTAAGAGCTAAGGGAATGGATGGATCAACAGAGCTGTGGCTCTGGGTAAGTTTGGCAACTGTACTAAAGAGAAATCTAGGATTATTTTTATTCTCTTCAATTAATGATGAAAAATATGCTACTCTAACTCTGCGGAGGGTCTTGTTATACAACAATAGTCTGTCCCTCCAGATTAAGTAGGATTCCTCTTGGTGTGTAGAGCGCCATTTTCTCTCCAATTTCCTAACATTGTGCTTCAAGGAACGCAGCTCTGAATTAAACCAAGGAGCCAGCTTCCTGTGAATAATCACCTTCTTTTTCAAGGGAGCTACATTGTCTAATGCAGAACGCAATGAGGAAGTCACATTGTTAGCAAAGGTATCGATTTGTGAATGGGAAGAAACAGCAATGCTGCCATCTACAGGGCATTTCTGCAATATTGAGGATATTAAGAAGGGGACAGACTCTTTAAGTTTTGATACAGCATTATCCGATAAAAATCTACTATAATGGAACCCTCTTTTGGGGGTGGAGAATTCAGTTAGATTAAACTCAAATGTTATTAAAAAATGATCAGACAGGACAGGGTTGTGAGAGAATACTGTTAATTCTTCACAATCAATGCCATATGTCAGAACAAGGTCTAAAGTATGGAGCCGAGAGTGCGTCGGTTTATGCACATTTTGAACAAAACCAATTGAATCTAGGATAGTTTTAAAGGCTACACTAAGGTTATCACATTCAGTGTCAACATGGATGTTAAAATCACCCACTATAATAACCTTATCAGTATTTAACACCAAATCAGATAAGAAATCTGACAACTCATCCAAAAACTGAGTGTAAGGGCCTGGTGGACGATACAAAACAACAAACAGAAGAGGTTTTATTGCTTTGCAGTTTGGATGAGGGAAACTGAGGGTTAAATGTTCAAAAGAACTGTAATTATTAGTTGGCCTGGGACTAATTAATAAATCAGACTGAAAGATAGTTGCCACTCCTCCTCCTTTTCCCACAGATCTGGGAATGTGGAAATTTGAATAACTGGAGGGGGTTGACTCATTTATACTAACGTAGTCCTCTTGTAGCCAGGTTTCTGTGAGACAAAACAAATCAATCTGATTATCAGAAATCAATTCATTAACTAACAAAGTCTTTGGAGGGAGAGACCTTATATTTAATAGACCACATTTTATTATTTTATTTTTAGGTTCAAGGTGAACCATATTGATTTTTAAAACATTTGTATGTGCGGAATGGTGTTTTTGCAGGAATTAGCATCTCTATGGTGTTTTTGTAGAAAGTCATGAGGAAGGGAGGGGGCAGGTGGGCTCTCCTCATCCTCCGCAGGAAGTACAAGCGCTTCTGTGCCCTCTTCACCAGTGACGTGGTGTTCACAGACCAGGTGAGGTTGTCTGTGATGTGCACCCCCAGCAATTTGGTGCTGCTGACCACCTCCACAGCTGAGCTGTTGATGAGCAGTGGAGCATGGTGAGGCCGGTTCTTCCTGAAGTCGACGATGATCTCCTTCGTCTTCTCCACGTTAAGGATCAGGCTGTTGTCTCTGCACCAGCCCACCAGCTGCTCTACCTCCTCTCTGTAGTCCTGGTCGTTTTCATCTCTGATCAGGCCCACCACCGCTGTGTCGACTGCAAACTTCACGATGTGATTGGTGGTGAACCTGGGGACGCAGTCATGAGGCATCAGAGTGAACAGCAGGGGGCTCAGGACGCAGCCCTGAGGGGAGCCCGTGCTGAGGGTGATGACATCAGTGAGTCAGTGTAACAGGCCGGTAGTCGTTGAAACAGGTGACTTGAGGTTTCTTTGGCACCGGAATGATGGAGGCAGACTTGAAGCATGCTGGCACTGTGGCTTGCTCCAGCGAGGTGTTAAAAATGTCAGTAGTGTGCTGACCTGCACACTACTTGAGCACCCGCCCAGGTATGTTGTCGGGACCTGGGGCCTTCCGCTTGTTCACTCTCCTTAGAGTCTTCCACACGTCGGCTGTGTCAAGGCAGAGCACCTTCTCCTCCTGATGGGGGGTAGCTTTCACTGCTGGGGTGCTGTTTAGTGCCTTAAACCTCCCAAAGAAGTTGTTTAGTCCGTTAAGAAAGTCAGCATCAAATTTGCCCACCGGGGGGGAGGGCGTGTTGTATTCTGTTATTGCCCGTATGCCTTTCCACATGCTCCTGGTGTTGCTTGCGTCATGGAAAAGCTCCTGGATTTTCTGACTGTTTCCGCTTCGCTAGCCTGATGGCACGGTTCAAGTTGGCTCTCGCTGTCCTCAGTGCCTCCTTGTCACCAGACTTGAAGGCTGAGTTCCTTGCTTTAGTGCTTCATGGACCTCCACAGTAATCCAGGGTCCTTGGTTGGCTCGGGTGAAGATGGTCTTGGTGGTGCTGACGTCCTCAATGCATTTGTTGTTGTAGGCTGACACAATCATAGTGTACTCATCAATGTCGATCCTGTCCTCATAAGTTGCTGCAGCTTTGAACATGTTCCAGTCAGAGCACTCAAAACAGTCCTGGAGTGCCTTCATGGCTCCCTCAGTCCACACCCTCACCTGCCTCACTGTAGGTTTAGCTCTGATCAGCAGGGGCCTGTATGCAGGAATTAGCATCACAGAAAGTTGGTCTGAAGAGCCCAGGTGGGGGCGGGGAGGCTGCTCTGAATGCGCCTTTTATGTTTGTGTAAACTAAGTCTAGAGTGTTCTCTCCCCGAGTTGCAAAATCCACATGTTGGTAGAAATGAGGGAGAACAGTTTTCAAATTTGCATGGTTAAAATCCCCAGCAATGATGAAAACCCCCTCTGTGTGTGCAGATTGCAGCTCAGAGATAGTCCGATAGAGAACACTCATAGCCTCTTTTGTGTTTGCGCTGGGAGGGACGTACACCGCTGTGATGATAAAAACAGTAAACTCTCTAGGCAGATAAAAATGTCTGCAGCTAATAATCATGAGCTTGATATCCGAAGAGCAAAAACTTGTGACTATTCTAGCGTTTTTACACCAATTTTTATTGATGTAAACGCAGAGTCCGCCTCCTCGGGTCTTACCGCTGAGTTGTTTATTTCTGTCGCCGTGGAAAGTAGCTAGCCCCTCCAGGCTAATGGCGTTGTCCGGGATTGATGAGGTAAGCCATGTCTCCGTCAGCATCAGGATGAGAGCGCAGCAGTATCTAAACTCCCTCTTTGCAGAGAGCTCGAGTTGTAAATGGTCTATTCGAGTGACCGGACGTTGGAAAGCAAGACGGATGGGAGCAGCGATCTAAAGGAGTTAGCCTTTAGCTTAGCTGCTGAGCCTCCATGACAACTGCGTTTCTTCGGCCGGCTGCACCGCTTCCGCTTCGCTCTCCACCGGCGTGAGCTGCTCGTCGAGTCCGCCGCCTCACAGGCCCCCGGGACTTGTACCCGTAGAACTCCGAAGCTGCATAAACAATCGAGCGTAGTAGTGGTCCAAAAACAATACATGACCGTAACTCCAGCAGGCGCTGGCGGTCATGCACTGATCAGCTGGGTAGATGAGTGGTTTCCAGCGACTTTGGCGGCATTTTTTATAAAACATATCCGCGAGCTGTATGGAGCTGTACGCCTATCCACTGCCCGGAAGCGCAGCCGGAAGAAAAAAAAAGGTTGCATTAGGTTCCTCCTAATGCAAGATAATGCTAGACCTCATGTCGCTGGAATGCGTCAGCAGTTGCTCCAAGATGAAGGGATTGATGCTATGGACTGGCCAATCCGTTCCCAAGACCTTAATCCAATTGAGCACATCTGGAAAATCATGTCTCGCTCCATCCACCCTAACCACATTGCACCACAGACTGTCCAGGAGTTGGTGAATGCATTAGTCCAGGTGTGGTAGGAGATCCTTCAGGAGAACATCCGTCACCTCATCAGAAACATGCCCAGGTGTTGTAGGAAGGTCATACAGGCACATGGAGGCCACACACTAGTCTCATTTTGATTTGTTTTAAGGACATCACATCAAAGCTGTATCTGCCTCTAGTGTGTTTTACTTTAATTTTGAGTGTGGCTCCAAATCCAGACATCCATAGGTTAACAAATTTGATTTCCATTGAGAATTTTGTATGAGTTTGTTGTCAACACATTCAACTATTGAACAGAGTATACAATAATAATAATAACTAGAAATCTTCTGAAGAAATTTAGCGAGGCACCTGCGTCGTGGTGTGTACCGTAGCATCAAAAATACTAACAGGAAGTAACACTGTGAATTTCAGCTTCCTACGGTCTTTACAGCCCCCGCAGCGGCCATCCAAAGGTGCCATGTTAAGTCAATGGACCTCCTAGGAGCTTCTGGCTAGCAGCGTTGTCATGGAGACTCCCTCACAGCTGCAGCCCTCTCTTTATCTGTAAAGGCAGAACAGCTCTGGCTAAGCAGAAGTTGGTAGGGCCTTCCTAGATATACTTCCGGTTAGCAACATGCTAAACTTTAGCCACTAACATGGTTGTGTTCAGTATCACCGGGTGATGTAACTCTGTTAGTTTGGTTGAAATCCTGTACTGGGAAGTGCCTCAAATAGGGAGAAAACATGTTGTTTATTACGTTGCCATGGTAACTCTAAACACAAAGAACACCAGATAGGATCAGTACACATGTTTTTATATACACTGTGGGAATTATAATAAAATACTCTAAATCTCCCACACCGGGATTTGAACCCACAACCTCTTGCATGCAAAGCCTGTGCTTTGTGTCTGAGCTATACTGTAGCCATATATGGTCATGCATTTCTGGGATCATAAGGGCTTTGGTCCCACATTGAAAAGCATTGGATGTTTGACACCACATAGCTTGGAGATGCTTTATGCGACATAGCCCAGATTTGTTGTGGAGCTTTCTCTCTAAAGGAAGTATAGCCACTGTCAAGCAGAATTTTGTACGACCTTCCTAGAGCTACTTCCGGTTAGCAACATGCTAACCGTTAGCCGCTAACATGGTTGGTCTCAGTATCACCAGGTGATGGTACTCTGTTAGTTTGGTCCAAATCCTGTACTGGGAAGTGCCTCAAAAAGGGTGCAAATACTTAATGTCACCAAAGGTCATGGGTCAGATCGGCCTCCTTGAGCATCACTGTCTTACCAAATCTCGGCCCACTATACAACATTTGACCAAAATGGTGTAAAGTGCCATTTCCCACAGGTGGGTGGAGCTGTATTGGCCGGGGGGGGGGGAGTCATGTCTGGGCATCCTGGCAGGTCCTCATTGAGTCAGAGGCCCAATAGGAAATGCATGTGAAATCCAAAAACGGCCTGAAAACTGACACATGCCTGATAATCTCTGGAAATTTTTAAAATGTTACGAGGAAGTGACTTTCAGATTCCTACATTCATCACAGCCACTGCAGTGAGCGTCGAAAGTTGCCATGCAATACCAATGGCACATGTCCCTGGCCTGTAGTAACTTCTAGCCACCATAGCTCTGTTGTCATGGAAACTCACTCACACCTCTGCTGCAGGCATGCAGAGACTTTGGGTCAGAGTCTGTGTAATAGGAATAGAATGGGATACTTTGCCTCGAACAACGCTCTATTTCTCGAGAACCATTAATGGTAGACAATTTTTTTTCCTGCGTTTATTTCGTAACGGATAGGGGAAGAAGACAAGCTATCGGTTATTGCTGGAAATTTTAATAAGGGCGTAAAAAATTATGATATAAAGGGGATTTTTATGGAAATGCATAAATCCTCTAAAAAGGCTCCTAAACAAATCGCTGTAGCTGAAGAAGTATAAGAGATATCAAAATAATTCTTTCACCGTGAGTATCAGCAGGCTTTTGAGGACTATGGTGCTCATTTTTATGTTCGTACAAAAATCGGTGTAGGCACAGCGATGATGTAAAAAAGTGGTTAATGTGGAAACATGCAGGTCCAAAGCGTTTTCAGGATTTTGCACATTCGCTGCTCCCGAACAAACTGTTCGTGCAACAAAGCTGTAATAGTTATCCACAATATTCCTTTTTTGTGAGTGTCAGAAGGGTCGGGACCTTCTTGTGTGAAAGTCTCAAGCCTTTAAATCAAACGGTTTAGGAGTAGCAGCGATGCGAAAACATGTGTTGTTTGGCATATTCAGGTGTCATTTTTCAAAACGGCTCCATAGGAAATGAATGAGAAGGGTTTTGACATTGTGTCGCTCTGAGGTGATTTACAAAAAATCTATAAATCCTACACCAATGAGGGTTACATTTCCTGAATCCAGAGAAAAAATACATATGTTTCGATGTAGAATTTGTCTACGTAGAGTGAAAATTGAGCGAGTAAGCTGAAGTTGTTCTGAGTTGTGAAATCTTTAAAAGGTCAGGGTGGGCCACTCTGGCAGTTGGAGAATTCCGTCCATCGACTTCCGTTATAAACGATAATTGCGCTGATTTTTGGACATGAGCTTTGAGGAGTAACTGTGATAGACCATAAAAGATATCCACATCCCATTCACTTCTGAGTAGTTTAAAGATATATCTACAAACTGAAAGTTAAACGGTGTTCGTAGGTAAAAGCATGCCGATACAGTAGAGCTTTGAAAATGGTAATTTGGAGGCTTTTTTGAGGCTTTCTCTGTACCTGACGCCATTCATTTCCTATGGAAGTGGTTTTTCACTAATTGCGTAGCCATGGCAACTCGAAACCCCAATAAAAGTAGTAGCACACCATTCCCGACCGAGCCGCACGTTTTGATACCTATATCGTTGGGGTGCACACTACAGTTTGGCCCTTATTAATTTTCGAAAACCTTTTTAGGTGCATAGTAATGGGTGCCTCCATGCAAATGCATTTGTGTCAATAATCTTCTAGCATAGGTGATTCTGCGTGGTGGGAGGGGGGCCCCCAAATAAAATTCTGCTTAGGGCCCCCAAGAGGCTCGGGCTGGCACTGTCTTCTGAGGTAAGAAAGTTATAAATATAGAAGTTAGCCCAAGTTCTCTTGCTAATGTATTGATACTGGTGGAGACTGAGCAAAGTAGCAGTGTTCACAAGAGCAAGCAGTATGTTACACCCATGCCCAGAGAATTCAGCCCAGCTTACTCTCTCATGAACTGACTAATCCAGCACTAAAGAGGCAACTGCAGTAAATATAGAAATCATTAACATCAGGCAATTGTAATGGGAAAGAAAATTATATCTAAAATATCAAAAACTGTGCCATGAACCTTTTGAAGCCAAACGTATTTTAAATGTGATACATCATGCTACATCCAGAAATACAGTATTTTGACATTTTCAATACATTATAGCATGCGTTCAAACAAGACATTATCAGATTAAAAGTACTTTTTTGAAAATAAAGACCTTTTGAGCAGGTATTATTAAATTAAACTAAAATTAACTGATAAAAATAGCCACCCTAAGTGCATTGCTGATGCTAAATTAATTAGTGTTTTATCAATATTTTTATTTCACTTGTTTGGGGAAGTTAATAGTTTAACTTAGTTTTGGGAGCAGGACCACGCCTCAACCACACTTCTAATTATTTAACAGCCTACTGATCAGCTCATTCATCCCTCTGTCTGTTATGTTCTTTTGACTGACAGACTTCGTGAGTGCTTCTCAGACAATCTACTACCCGTTTACACTACCCCTTTTTAACCGTGCTGAGACCAGTCTGAGCTCAGTAACCAAGATAACTATCAAGTGTAAATGGAATGCAAACTTAACTGCACTGAGCCAAACACAACCGGACTGCGCTAAATGCAGCCCAGTTCCAGGGGTGGGTTCGGCTCGGTTTTTCAGTAGCCTTTGTTTCTGATAACAAAGAGCGCATGTGCAAACCGCGTCATCTCCGTGCGGTCAGCTGACATTTCATCCATCCATAAAAATATTAGCTTCCCTACCGTGACACATGATTTCCAGTGATGATTCTGCTTAGCAGTGTGATGAACCTCAGCGTCTGTCGTTGTTTCCTGCGTCTCTAAATCCTTATTAGACGTTTGTTTGTCTTATCAACTTCCCAAAAGCCGACTCTGTCAAGGAAATCCACCAAAAGTTGCTGTCTTCGCCTCACTTTCCGCAAAGAACGACGTATCACCAAACATAACTGCCTGAATGTTACGGGCGCCACCATTTTGATTTGCTTTCGTCCCTCCTTCAATCCCAGAGAGCAGTAGTACCACAGATCGTCACTAGGAGGCGAGGAAACCAAGGAACCGAGATAGCGTGGTGTGTAACTGGTCGTCAGAACCAAGCTCGGCTTGGTTAACTGATCCAAGCTCGGATCGAGCTCAGCATGGATCGGTTTAACAGGGGTAGTGTAAATGGGGCTTATGTTTGCCCTACTCACCATGGACGCCGATCTCACTCTTCAACTCAATCCCTCTGAATCAGAAGAGGAAATCTTCAATTCTCCTTTTGCTTCTTATCCTTCTTTCACCAGACAAGTCTCCTCTGGAAAACGGCTGTGCTCTGTTATATTTGATCCTCAATCCCATTCTTCTTCATCACCTCTTCAAAATCAGCCTCAGTCCAAACACGACTCACATCTGTCATTAAGATCCAAGAACCCCGGCCGCAGCACGCACCGGAGTGGAAGGAAGTCTGAATATTCATCCGGCCGGCATTGATCCTCCAGGCATTCCCCAACAGACACAGCCATTCTTCAGCCGCTTCAACTCACCTCGACAATAAAACCTGAACTGTTGCTAGCCTTCAACGTACGGTTAAAGAAAAGGGTATTCCATTCAGCCACACCGACGATAAACAAAGGCCAGCCCTGGCTGGCTGTTTGCAGCACACAAAACAACTGTAGCTTACTCGCTCAATTTGGGAAGGGTTTGGGGTTGTTGCCGGTCTGAGGTGATTTGCGAAAAATCAATAAATCCTACACCAATGAGGGTTACAATTCCTGAATCCAGACAAAAAGACCTACGTTTTGATGTGTAATTGGTGTATGTAGAGTGAAAATTGAGCAAGTAGGCTGAAGTTGTTTGGTGTGTTTTGGATAATTTTGTCACAAGGGTAAGTGGAAATGGCGTGGTGAGAAAAATCTATAAGTCTTACACCAATGAGGGTTACATTTCCTGAATCCAGACAGAAATACCTACGTTTTGATGTAAAATTTGTGCATGTAGAGTGAAAATTGAGCAAGTAGGCTAAAGTTGTTCGTTATTTTTTTTGACAATTTTGTCACCAGGGTAGGTGAAAATGGAGTGATAAAAAAAATCTATAAGTCCTACACCAATGAGGTTTACATTTTCTGAATCCAGACAAAAAGACCCACGTTATGATGTATAATTTGTCTACGTAGAGTGAAAATTGAGCGAGTAGGCTGAAGTTGTTTGGTCTTTTTTAAATTGTTTTGACTTTGGGGTTGTTGCCGGTCTGAGGTGATTTGCAAAAAATCTATAAGACCTACAGCAACGAGGGTTACATTTCCTGAATCCAGACAGAAATACCTACGTTTTGATGTAGAATTTGTGCATGTAGAGTGAAAATTGAGCAAGTAGGCTAAAGTTGTTCGTTGTTTCTTTAGACAATTTTGTCACCAGGGTAGGTGAAAATGGCGTGATGAAAAAAATCTATAAGTCCTTCACCAATGAGTTTTACATTTTCTGAATCCAGACAAAAAGACCCATGTTATGATGTATAATTTGTCTACGTAGAGTGAAAATTGAGCGAGTAGGCTGAAGTTGTTCGGTCTTTTTTGCATAAGTTTGACTTTGGGGTTGTTGCCTGTCTGAGGTGATTTGCAAGAAATCTAAAAGACCTACACCAATGAGGGTTACATTTCCTGCATCCGGACAGAAATACCTACATGTTGATGTATAATTTGTGCACGTAGAGTGAAATTTGAGCAAGTAGGCTAAAGTTGTTTTGTGTTTTTTGGAGAATTTTGTCACCATGGTAACTGAAAATGGCGTGATGAGAAAACGATAAAAGATATGCACATTCCGTTTTCACTTCTGAATATATCAAAGATATATCTACAAACTGGAAGTTAAACAATGTTCGTAGGTGAAAGCATGACGACACAGTAGAGTGTTGAAAATGACAATTTTTCAGTGTTTTTTTGCGAATTTTATTCCAACCGTAAGTTGAAATGGCGTCAAGTACAAAAAGCCCTGATCGCGGTGTCAAGATGAACGTTTCGATATATAGTATGTGGGGGTAGACCCTACGGTTCGGGCTGTATTAACGGTGACGGAAGAATAATATGTAAAAACTAGAATCGTTCAACTTCTGAAGAAGTTGAAGAAGGCGCCCGCCTGGTGGTGGGCGTGACCGTCAAAGGCAAAGCTTCCGAGTTCCTTTGGTCGTAGGCTCTCATCGCTTGGGGATTTTAAATCAAACCTTCTGAGTGAAAAGGATTTGTCTTCATCAAAACCTGCCGACCGGGAAAACTTTGCGTCTATAGAGCTGCAAACTGCGTATTTCGATCTGAGACGCAGCTAATGACCTAATTGGCGACAGCCGACGGTCAACGTTTCCCATTCATTTGCTACGGTAGTCCTAAACCACTACTGACATAATACACTTTTTGGCCGCGTCATTTTGGGGGCGTTGTTTCCACCTCTTCTTTTAGAGCCGTTTCTAATAGAAAGAAGAAAAGACAAAAACTGTCCAAACAAAAGGTTGTAACGTTTACATTTGTAACCTCTGCCTTACATAAACACTAGAATTAAATCTTAATAAATAAAAGTATAGACAATTATTTCAGTAACTCAATTCAGTAAGTGAAATACAATATATACAGGGGTTGGACAATGAAACTGAAACACCTCTCATTTTAGTGTGGGAGGTTTCATGGCTAAATTGGACCAGCCTGGTGGCCAATCATCATTAATTGCACATTGAACCAATAAGAGCAGAGTGTGAAGGTCCAATTAGCAGGGCAAGAGCACAGTTTTGCTCAAAATATTGCAATGCACACAACATTATGGTTGACATGGGTGAGTTCAAAGGAGGACAAATTGTTGGTGCACATCTTGCTGGATGTGTCAAAACTTTCTTCAATTGAATAAAAACAAAACTGAAGTAATAATATTTGGACCAATAGAGGAGAGATCAAAAGTTAGCACACAGCTTCAGTCGCTTCAGCTAGAAACCACTGATCAGGCCCGAAATCTGGTTGTAGTGATGGACTCAGACCTGAACCTCCAAAAGCATTTACAGACAGTGACAAGGTCGGCTTTCTATCACCTGAAGAATATTTCCAGGATTAAAGGACTGGTGTCTCAGCAGGATCTGGAAAAAATAATCTATGCGTTTATATTTAGTAGAATTGATTACTGCAACGGTGTTTTCACAGGTTTGTCTAAAAAGTGGATCAGACAGCTGCAGCTGATGCAGAACGCTGCTGCCCGCGTCCTCACCAAGTCTAAGAAAGTAGAAAACATCACCCCAGTTCTAAAGTCCTTACACTGGCTCCCTGTATCTCAGAGAATAGACTTTAAAATACTTCTGTTAGTCTATAAATCCCTAAATACATCACAGACTTGTTATCGGTGTATCAACCATCCAGACCACTAAGGTCTTCTGGCTCCAGCCTACTCTGCATACCTAGAACCAGAACTAAACAAGGAGAAGCAGCATTTAGTTCCTATGCTCCGCTTATCTGGAACAAACTTCCAGAAAATTGTAATAGTGCGGAAAGCCTGAGTTCTTTTAAGTCAAGATTAAAAACACATTTGTTTATATTTGCCTTTGACTGTTCTAGTTAAGCTGTATTACTGTTTTTAATATTCTTCTTTATTTCTACATTCTATCACTTGCTTTTATTCTATTTTCTATCTACATTTTATTCCTACTTGCGTTTATTTTGCTATATTTTAATCATGTAAAGCACTTTGTATTGTCTCTGTACTGAATTGTGCTATATAAATAAATTTCCCTTGCCTTGCCTTGCATGTGTGACCAAGACAGCAAGTGTTTGTGATGTATCAAGAGCCACGGTGTCCAGGGTAATGTGGACGAACCACATCCAACAGGATTAACTGTGGACGCACGAGGAAGCTGTCTGAAAGGGATGTTCGGGTGCTAACCCGGATTGTATCCAAAAAACATAAAACCACATAACTCTACTTATAACTAACTTTCTGAAATATAAACTAAAGGTCACCAATCAGTTCTAAAACATCTTTAGATGAACTCTTGTTGAGCCGTGGAGTATGGAGGACCAAGTCTTCCATATTTAAAAATAAATACAGAAATAAATAAATGCTCAATAAATAAATATGCATACAATTATGTGCCACCAAAAATACAATGCACAAATAAATGTAGATAGAAAATGAATTATACAGTGAGACAAAATGTATATATTTCCTTTAATTAGCCACTTTATTTATTAAATACTTATTTTTTAAGTATTTATTTATGTGCATGTTATAATATTTTTGTCTGTTTTATTCTTTCTTTGTATCATTATGCAAATGAGGGGGGCTGTGTCTTAAGGGCTCAACTTCTTCCCATTGGTTGGTTAGCATTTTAATGCGTCGGTCAAATCTACATGGCCTTTCCCCGACATGAAGCATTGTTTAATAATAACTCAGCAGGCAGACGTTCAGTGTCCGACCTCTTACGGGAAGCTGCTAATAGACTGGAAGAATTAGAATGCTGTACATTTGGGATCTGAAATGTTTTTCGGTGGTTTCAGATTCGGCTTTCCAGATCAATAACTCATCGGTGGATGATTTATTCTACAAAACAGACACCTCTCCAAAACCACCGCAAGGCAGACACTGAGCTACAACCGTAGTTTCCTCAAAACGAGTCCGTGGGCCAGAATCTGTGGGGTGTCTCCTTAAGAAGTTTCGTATGAACTGTCAGACGGCAACTTTCTTGCACTTAGATAAGTTGCTACACATAGCAGTGATCTCAAAACACCAATAATCCCACGTTTTCACTTGCACATTAATAAGTTATTGCTGATAAAAAATCTAAACTGTTGCGCTCCGGTCCGAGAGGTCACGTGATTCGATTTTTGCTGCTCAGCCAATCAGATCGCTGTATTGTCAGCTGAGTGCGTTCAATGTGTAAGGTGTTGTAAACATTTGTTTCCAGACGAAGAAAGCCCAATAATAGTATTTTCTGGCGCCAGTTGGCAAAGATCTTGATGGCAAGGAAAAAGAAATAGCCCAGACCATCCATCATCCTTTTTCTAACACGTTTATCCCTGCTGGGTTCGGACCGGTGCCGATCTCCAGCTGTCAATGGGCGAGAGGCGGGGTAGACCCTGGACAGGTCGGCAGTCCATCACAGGGCAGAAATAGCCCTGTGATGGACTATAATATACATGTTGTGGCAGGCTGGACCCAATATTTTTTGTATCCCCTTGCAACTTCTTCATTTAAAGAGCTAACAGCTTCAAATTTTCTACAGTGGTTGGTGATTATAAGAGGTGTTTATGTGCCAAGACTCAAGAATGTGGGCTACTGTTAGTCCATTTTGGAAGGGGATACATAATGTGGCAGGCTGACCCCGATATTTTTTGTATCCCCTTGTAACTTCTTCATTTAAAGAGCTAACAGCTTAAAATTTTCAGCAGGTGCTTGTTGTTATAAGAGATGTTTTTATGCCAAAACTCTAGAATGTGGGATACTGCTAATCCATTTTGGAAGGGGATACATATATGCTCAGCATGATAGTCTGTTTCCAGCATACATTTCTTGGCTGACTTTGTGCAAGATGAGGACATCATTACTTAAAAATCCAAAGATTGGGGCCTGCTCTGATGGTGCACGGGTATATATATATATATATATATATATATATATATATATATATATATATATATATATATATATATATATATATGAGAGGCCTTAGTCCTCGACTTAGCCTGAGGTCCTTTACCGCATGTCTTCCTCCCTCTCATGACCCCTTTCCTTTCAGCCTACTTTGAAAAAATTAGCCAATAGAACCTCTAAATTCCAGTAAAAATGCAAGGATCAATTCTCACAACCTAAGGATAGCAGTTTAACTTATGAATATGAAGCTTCGTGCATGCTCAGTATGAGGGATTGCTGCAAAGCCATCAACAATGCAGACGACTGTCCACTGTGGCTGTACTCTCTTTCAGGAGGAGTGAATGCTGCTTGGAGAGACTTGATGCAACCTGCTGAGTTTCCTTAGAGAGGAAAACTTTCAGACCAACCTGTCTGGTTAGCACATATAACAATTGGCTGCAGTGTTTGAAATCAATAAAACTTTTAATGTGAAGTCCAAATATTTTTTAAACATCCTATTCTAATAAAATTGTAATATATATATATTTTGAAACTCCTCATATACTGTTCTTTTTTTTTTAAAAGCGACACATCTTGTTTTATTAATATGGTTCTTGGCTGAATTAAAATATCATTAGATCTGATCATTTTGGCAGTAACTTTATTCTGTGTTCATTTGATCACACTTGGAATCAGCTTTATGTAATCCATTCATGCGGGTCTATCCACACAAAAAAAACGAACAAGTAGACAGCTGTGATGGACTCAGGAAGGTGGGTTTTTAGTTTCAGCAGAGACATGCAACAATCTAATGACATAAAGCTAATACTTTCGTGACACATCTGGAGATGACCACAGAGCCGTTTACTTTATCAGAACGTGTTATACTGAGTGATCAGTCTAGTTTTAACCGACATAGCAATCCCTTACGATCGTACTAACAAGTGTTACGTTTTCAATTTTAACCCATTAACTGAACGATAATGTAAAGGCACTATTCCTATATTTCGCTAAGAGAAATAAAACATCTTGATTTTCACGCCGAATTGGCTGGAAATGAGGCGGAGTTTACTGCGTTCAGCAAGCTGAATGTGCGCTCCCGACGCAGGGGATACAAATCCTGGCGGGGATACATAGTTTGCCACGACAACGGCCGCCAGCTTACCTCAAGTTCTTTCTGTAAAACTGGCAGACCGTAGTAGTCATGTTTCCTCAGCCATGTCTTTCTCCAAATACGTCGTCGCCTTTTCTTTTTAGGGCTTTCTGCACACAAAATTGCACATATTGCCAAAGCAGCGCGTTTCTCTCCGGTAATGTTTACAGTAGCCATCGACACTTCCGTCTTCTCCTTCTTCTTCTTCTTCTTCTACAGTATGAGCACTCCGGTCACGTCCGAGCGTTGCGCCGTACACAGATCGTGAGCGGTGAACTTTTAAACCCGCGGTTCCGTCGCACAGTTTGAGATGTATATAAGCACCACGGCTGAAAAACTCGTACAGTGTATGCCTGGCTTAACACACTTACCATAACAGCTCCGCATCACCGTTTATGACAACGAACTTCCACTTCTTCTTCTGTTTTAAAAGTGATGCGCCCTTCTTCTTCTTCGTGTTTTAATGGGTGCTGACCACATCCAAAAGGATCATTACCGCCCCTCTAGGTGTGCGCTCTGTTCCTCATCTTTATATTATCAGCAGCGCAACCAGCTACCGTAACACCTGTTAAATGTATCACTGTTATAGCTCCGAAGGTCCACTAACTCATGTGTGCTATAGCGCAGCAACGCGGTGCAGTTTTGAAAGAAAAGATACCCAGTGTGGTGTTAGCTTTAGCCTAGCACGCACCCCCCTCCGCGGTTCACAGGCTTTGTTGACGTTCTGGTCGCCGGCTGAGTTGCACTTCCGCCCGGCTGGGAGAAGTCGGCAGGATCCAGTGTTCTGGAGATCTCTAGGATGACGGGAATATCGGTGATAATAAATGTATCACTGTTATTGCTCCGAAGGTCCAGAAATTCATGTGTGCTATTGCGCAGCAACGCGGTGCAGTTTTGGAAGAAAAAGTCCGGTCAAAAATAGATTAAAAAAAACTTCAGGAAAACTGTTGTTTTTTTGATGTGAGACGGTGCAGAGCTGAAAAGTCCATATTGCGGCTGCTAATGAGCAGTAGTTCTTGCTGTTGCAATTATTTTCATCATTCATTTATATCAGTTGTGCAAATTATTTATCTGTTACTTGTAAAAAAAAAAATATATATATATATATTGGGTACCCCCAGCGGGTTGCGAACCTGCGACCTTTGGTGCACCAGCCCAACACCTAAACCACTGTACCAAAAAAAAGTGTCATGCTGAGCTCTGCATTATGGAGAGGTCAACTGTGTCTAGGAAGTGGTTTTGAGAAGTGGTTTTTGGTTAATTTTGTCACCACGTTAACTTTAAATGGCGTCAAGTACAAAAAGCCCACTTCACGGCGTCGAGACGAACGTTTTGATATATAGTTTGTGGGGGTAGACCCTACGGTTCGGCCTGTATTAACGGTGACGGAAGAAAAATAAGGAATAAAGAAACCCTTATTAGGTGCATAGCATAAGGCCTCCGCCATGCATTTTCAATGCATAGGCGGGCGCCTAACTAGAAAAATTTCTGAAGAAATTTAGCAAGGCGCCTGCCACTTGGTGCGTACCGTACCGTCAGAAATAGCAACAGGAAGCAACACTGCAAATTTCAGCTTCCTACGGCCTTTACAGCCCCCGCAGCGGCCGTCGAAAGGTGCCATGTTAAGTCAATGGACCTCCAAGGAGCCTCTTGCTAGCAGCGTTGTCATGGAGACTCACTGACAGCTGCAGCCCTCTCTCTGTCTGTAAAGGCAGAAGAACCCTGGCTAAGTAGAAGTTGGTAGGACCTTCCTAAAGCTACTTCTGGTTAGCAACATGCTAATGGTTAGCCGCTAGCACGGTTGTGTTCAGTATCACCGGGTGATGTTACTCTGTTAGTTTGGTTGAAATCCTGTACTGAGAAGTGTCTAAAAAGGGAGAAAATCCTAAAATTCACCAAATCTGTCAAGCAGGAGTTTGTACAAGCTTCTTATAGCTACTTCCGGTTAGCAACATGCTAACCGTTAGCCGCTATCATGGTTGTGTTCAGTATCACGGATTTTCAGAAATCCTCTAAAAAGGGTCCCGAACAAATCGCTGTAACTCAAAAAGTATAAAAGATATCAAAATAATTCTTTCACCATGAGTATCAGCAGGCTTTTGCAGACCAGGAAACTCATTTTTATGTTTGTACAAGAATCGGTGTAGGCCCAGCGACGATGTAAAAAAGTGGTTGATGTGGGAAAATGCAGCTCCAAAGCGTTTTAGGTTTTGCACATTCGCTACTCCCGAACAAATTGTTCCTGCGGAAAAAACGTAACAGTTATCCTCAAAATTCCTTTTTTGTGAGTGCCAGAAGGGTTGGGACATTTATGTGTGAAAGTCTCATGTCTGTACATAAAACGGTTTAGGAGTAGCGACGATGCGAAAACATGTGATGTTTTGGATTTTTAGACGTCATTTTTTAAAACCGCTCCATAGGAAATGAATGGGGGAGGTTTCGGGTTTGTGTCGGTCTGAGGTGATTTGCGAAAAATCCATAAATGCCACACCAATGAGAGTTACATTTCCCGAATCCTGACAAAAATACCTACGTTTTGATGTATAATTTGTCTACGTAGAGTGAAAATTGAGCGAGTAAGCTCAAGTTGTTCGGAGTTTTGAAATTTTTAAAAAAGCTAGAGTGGGCCACTCTGGCAGTTGAAGAATTCCGTCATTAGGCGCCTGCCATAGCATTTGCAACTAGAAAAATTTCTGAAGAAATTTAGCAAGGCGCCTGCCACTTGGTGCATACCGTACCGTCAGAAATAGCAACAGGAAGTAACACTGCGAATTTCAGCTTCCTACGGTCTTCACAGCCCTCGCAGCGGCCTTTGAAAGGTGCCATGTTAAGTCAATGGACCTCCTAGGAGCCTCTTGCTAGCAGCGTTGTCATGGAGACTCACTGACAGCTGCAGCCCTCTCTGTCTGTAAAGGCTGAAGAACTCTGGCTAAGCAGCAGTTGGTGTGACCTTCCTAAAGCTATTTCCGGTTAGCAACATGCTAACGGTTAGCCGCTAGCATGGCTGTGTTCAGTATCACCGGGTGATGTTACTCTGTTAGTTTGGTTGAAATCCTGTACTGAGAAGTGCCTAAAAAGGGAGAAAATCCTAAAATTAACCAAATCTGTCAAGCAGGATTTTGTACAAGCTTCTTATAGCTACTTCCGGTTAGCAACATGCTAACCGTTAGCCGCTAGCATGGTTGTGTTTGGTATCACCGGGTGAGTGTACTCTGTTAGTTTGGTCCAAATCCTGTACTGGGATGTGCCTCAAATAGGGAGAAAATACGTTGTTTATAACGTTGCCATGGTAACTCAAAATGGCGCATGGTAACTGAAAATGTCAGGTGGTACAAAAAGATACTTCATGGGATCAGCGAACATGTTTTTTTATACACACACTCTGGGGATTATAATATAAAACTCTTAGTCTCCCACACCGGGAATTGATCCCACAACCTTTTGCATGTTAAGCCTACACTCTCCCTCTGAGCTATACTGTAGCACCATATATGGGAATGCATTGATGGTCAGTAGCGCAATTTCCCACATGTGGGTGGTGCTGTATTGGCCAATTGGGTCGTGTCTGGTTATCATGCCAGTTCCTGTTGGAAGCAAAGGCCCAATAGGAAAGCATGTGAAATCCAAAATGGCACAGAAAACTGACACATGGCTGAAAGTCACTTGAAAATTTTAAAGTGTCATGAGGAAGTGACTGTGCGAATTTCAGATTTCTACATTAATCACAGCCGCTGCAGTCAGCGTTGAAAGTTGCCATTGTATCCCAATGGAGCGTCTCCCTCTGGCCCTCAGAAGTTGATAGGACCTTCCTAAAGCTATTTCCGGTTAGCAACATGCTAACGGTTAGCCGCTATTATGGCTGTGTTCAGTATCACCGGGTGATGTTACTCTGTTAGTTTGGTTGAAATCCTGTACTGAGAAGTGCCTACAAAGGGAGAAAATCCTAAAATTCACCAAATCTGTCAAGCAGAAGTTTGTACAGGCTTCCTAGAGCTACTTCCGGTTAGCAGCGTGCTAACCGTTAGCCGCTAACATGGTTGTGTTTGGTATCATTGGGTGAGTGTACTCTGTTAGTTTGGTCCAAATCCTGTACTGGGATGAGCCTCAAATAGGGAGAAAATACGTCATTTATAACGTTGCCATGGTAACTCAAAATGGCGGGTGGTACAAAAAAATACTTCATGGGATCAGCACACATGTTTTAATATACACACTGTGGGGATTATAACACAAAAATCTTAGTCTCCCATGCCGTGTTTCGATCCCACGACCTCTTGCATGCAAAGCCTGCACTTTCCATCTGAGCTATACTATAGCCATATATGAGTATGCATTTCTGGGACCATAAGGGGTTTGGTCCCCCATTGAAAAGCATTGGATGTTTGACACCTCATAGCTTGGAGATGCTTTATGCGACGTAGCCCAAATTTCTTGTGGAGCTTTCTCTCTAAAGTAAGAACAGACTCTGTGAAGCAGAAGTTGGTGAGACCTTCCTAGAGCTACTTCCGGTTAGCAACATGCTAACCGTTAGCCGCTAACATAGTTGTGTTCAGTATCACCGGGTGATTGTACTCTGTCAGTTTGGTCCAAATCCTGTACTGGGAAGTGCCTCAAATAGGGGTGCCAATACTTAATGTCACCAAACGTGACCAAAGTTCATTGGTCAGATTGGCCTCCTTTAGAAACTCAGCCTCACCACATCTGGGCCCAGAACTCAACATTTGGGGGAGGTTTCGGACATGAGCTTTGAGGAGTACTTGTGAGGAGACGATAACAGATATCCACATCCCGTTTTCACTTTTAAGTAGTTCACAGATATATCTACAAACTGGAAGGCCTTCACAGCGGGAGTCATGGAGACTCACTGACAGCTGCAGCCCTCTCTGTCTGTAAAGGCAGAAGAACCCTGGCTAAGCAGCAGTTGGTAGGACCTTCCTAAAGCTATTTCCGGTTAGCAACATGCTAACGGTTAGCCGCTAGCGTGGCTGTGTTCAGTATCAGCAGGTGATGTTACTCTGTTAGTTTGGTTGAAATCCTGTACTGAGAAGTGCCTAAAAAGAGAGAAAATCCTAAAATTCACCAAATCTGTCAAGCAGAAGTTTGTACAGGCTTCCTAGAGCTACTTCCGGTTAGCAACATGCTAACCGTTAGCCGCTAACATGGTTGTGTTTGGTATCACTGGGTGAGTGTACTCTGTTAGTTTGGTCCAAATCCTGTACTGATATCCTGTACTCAAATAGGGTGAAAAAACGTTGTTTGTAACGTTGCCATGGTAACTCAAAATCGCGGGTGGTACAAAAAAATACTTCATGGGATCAGCACACATGTTTTAATATACACACTGTGGGGATTATAATACAAAACCCTAAGTCTCCCACACCGGGAATCGATCCAACGACCTCTTGCATGCTCAGCCTGCACTCTCCCTCTGAGTTATACTGTAGTGCCATATATGGGCATGCATTATCGGGATCATAATGGGTTTAGTCCCCCATTGAAAAGCATTGGATGTTTGACACCTCATAGCTGGGAGATGCTTTATGCGACGTAGCCCAAATTTCTTGTGGAGCTTTCTCTCGAATAATACCAGCACTGTGGTTCGTCCACAATCTGCATTTATATGGATGTAATTGAACACCTTTACAAGGGGTGGTCTCTGTACTGTGATGAGCACGGAAACTGGAAAACGTCAAAGTGGCTGGTCATGGTTAAGGGTTAGTGTTAAGCTTTTTCAACAGCGGTTGAAAAAGCTCTTTTTGCGTTCTGGTGGAATACTCCTGACTGAAGGGACGTGATTGTTAAGGGTCAATTTAGATGTTATAACATGCAAAATGTTCTTAAAGAAAGCTCTGGGTAGGACATTGAGGCAGCATGAGGAGGTACTTAGTTGGTGTACAATTACTTCTAAGGTTTTGTAGTTTATTTGACAGAATTGGTACTTTTATTCAAAACCAGTTCTAGTTGGAGATAACTTTGCTAAGGAACTTGATATGGCTGTACAGACTACCCCTCTAATCTTTTGGATTTTCTCAGTAAAGAATTTGGCAAATTTATTGCTGGCCCTGGTAGAGTGGATTTCAGATGCCACAGTCACAGGAGGGTTTGTTAACCTGTCGACCTTGGTAAATAAGGCGCAAGCATTATGTTTTTGCTAAGGATCTCAGAGATCCTCCGTCTTCATCTGTGATGCTACTCTGTTCAGATTTTATACCTGTAAAGTTTATCTTTATTGTTGTTATAGTGAAATTGGACTCTAGTCATTCGCCACCTGAGTTCAGCTTTTTGACACTCCCTTTTTTCACTTTTAACTGTGGGAGCACTTCTCCACGGCGAGAGTGAAATATGCAAAAGTTCAAAGATTTTCACAGAAACACCTTTTTTACGCTTTATTGAATCACTAAACAAAGGAGCCACTACTCCACCTTTCCTATGCTGTCGGCTCTCACAAAAGAAAATCATAATTTGGAGGTGTCACCTTTATCACAATAGGTAGCTCATTGAATTTATGTAACCATGTTTCTGTTAAGCATAACATAACATCAAAATTATGGTCTGTAATGAAGTCATTGATTAAAAATTATTTTCCTGAAAGAGATTTAATATTGAATAAAAACCAGTTTAAATGACTTAGTGGTTGATATTGTCTCTGTGGCTGGTTATACCAAAACACCTTTTGCAGCTTAGTAGAAAGTCCAGTCTGTTTCAATTTCCTGTGGAAGAAGAGCCGTATTCTGGCCTTCTTCACAAGGTGTGTGGTGTTCACAGTCCAGGAGAGGTGAATGCCCAGGAAATGTACGCTGTCCACACGCTCCCCCCACCTCCCCCCAGAGCACTTTTCAGTCTTTCTGGATCTTCTGTAGTCTATTATTACCTCCTTGGTTTTGCTGATGTTCAGGATGAGGTTGTTCCTGGAGCACCACTGTGTCAGATTGCGGACGTCCTCTCTTTTGTAGGTCTCACCATTGTTGGATATGAGACCCTCCACAGTGGTGTTGTCTGCAAACATCACCACCGTGTTTGTGTTATATCCTCAGTGCTGGACTGAGGATATAACTCTGTGGTATTCCAGTGTTGAGGTGGGGGAGATGTGCATTTCCTTATCCTCGCCACCTGGGGCCTGTTGGTGAGGGAGTCACTGATCCAAAAGCAGAGAGGTGAGGATAATCCCAGGTTGTGAGCAGAGCTGCAGTCCACAAATAGCATCCTATCCCATCTGCAGCATCCCAACATAGCAGGTGTTGGGATGCTGCAGATGAGTCAGAGCCATGTGAAGTGCCAGTGAGATAGCATCCTCTGTAGAACGGTTTTCCCTGCAAGTTCACTGCAGGCTGTCCAGGCAAAGAGGGATGGAGTCCTTGATGTCCCTTGTTGCAGGAGGATCCTTTTGAAACACTTCATGATGACAGGGGTCAGAGCAACAGAGAAGTAGTTATTGAAGCAGGTGATGGTTGGTCCTTTGGGGACAGCCATGATGATGGATGATTTTCACGGAGGCAGGGACCATGGAGAGCTGCAAGGAGAGGTTGAAAATGTCCAGAAAAAAAACCTGCAAGTCGGTCAGCACAAGATTTTAATGTCCGAACTAACACCATGTCTGAACCTGCAGCCTTGTTAGTGTTCACCTTCTTTAAGGTGGAGGTCACTTGGAGGTCACTTGGTGCTGATGCTGCATCTCTGGCTGTGGAAGATGTTCAGGCTCCCTGCTTCTTGGAGAATTGAAGCGTGCAAAGAAGCTGTTAAGGGGATCAAGGAAACCTTAGTTGTTGCTGTGCTGTTGGGTGCTGTGCTGCTGGTTGCTGTACTTGTGGTCCTGATGCCTCTCCACATGTCACATGGGTTATTGCTGCAGAAGTAGCCCTTAACGTACTGCTTATATCTGTGCTTTGCCTTCTTCAGTTCACTTCTAGCCCTGCTGTAGACCAGTCTGTCTCCTGATCTAAATGCTGCATCACAGGCCTTAAACAGGGACCACACTGTGCGGTCCAACCATGGTGTCTGGTTAGGAAACACTCTGATTGTCTTTGTGGGTAGGATAGCATCAGTGCCAAAGTGAATATAGGACAACACAGACAGTGTTTAATTCTCCAGATCATCGCCCTCTTTAAATACATCCCAGTCAGTGTGTTCAAAGCAGTCCTGTAAAGTTAAGCAGGCATGTTTTGTGGATGAGCCCAATCACAGTGATGGACAAACACAGGACAGACTGGATAATGACACTGTAAAAGATGACCAGCAGCTTATGTTGAAAGTTATATTTAAGTATGGTCTCTGCTGTGTCTTCTTCCAAACGGTGTCTGTGTGCAAGGACAATCTCAGGTCCTGAGAAAGTGTGGTTCCCAGGAACTGGAAGTGATTCATAGTAGACACAGTATTGTTGAGAATGGTGAAGGGAGGTTGTGAGAGGATGTTCTCTGGAAATCCACCTTCACCATCAGTTTTTATCAGGTTAAGCTCTAGGTGGTTCTGAATGCATCAGTGGACCAGCCAATACACATCCTGCTGATGGTGATGCTCCTCAGTCTCACCAACCGCTGCCAGTGAAGCTCCTGATGCACTGACAGGTGCGTGCCAGTGTGAGCCAGCTGAGTTTCTGGTGGAAGATGTCTGGGATAGTGGTGTTGAAGATGCTGAGCTGAAGTTCAAATATAATCATGGAATTAGCAATCAGTTGCTAAAGAAGTTGCTAAAGGTTAAGTGAAGACGGAGACTGGTGCTACAACTGTAATGGTGACCAAGGGAGGCTCTGTGGTTTTACTGGTGGTTTGCTCGTGATGGACAGGCCGGAGAGATTAACAACAGCAAGGCTTCCTTACCTGTACAAAACTGAAGTTACAAAAAATAAATGACAGAATGAATTTAAAAGCAAAAATATACTCATCATCGTGGCCACCTTTAGCAGATATAACAGCTGAATACGCTAATGGCATTTTTTCTAAAATAAAAATCAAATATTGTTCAGAAGCAGCTTATGATATCCATCCATCCATTTTCTGACCCGCTTAATCCCTCATGGGGTCGCGGAGGTTGCTGGTGCCTATCTTCAGCGTTCCAGCTGATGATATGATATGATAAAAAACATGCATTCAAGGTATATAAAACTGGTGCAACTGTGTGAATGTGCTTTTTACTATAAAATTCTTAAAGCTTTCAACAGGATAGAAAATCAAACAACAGTAGTGTGAGAAATTCTCACAGATTGTAATAAAGTAAAAAGCACAATATTGTAAAATGTTGGCTTTTTTATGTCAGGTAATTCATCCTTCCATCCGTTGTCCATTCGCACTTTGTCATGTTCATGGTCACAGAAAAGCAGGAGCATTTCCTTGAAGTCACAGAGGGAGGGGTACATGGTGGACAAATACCCAGTACAACAAGGTTAACACAGAAACACAAAAATGATTGCCTATCATAGCCGTAACAATAAATTAGAATATACATTTCTAAGAGACTTGTTTCTCGGATTAAAACTTTTTAAAAACAATCTTTAAGCTGCTATTATTTTTTGCAAATGGTAAATGGATTAACCTGAAATAGCAGTTTTCCAACCATACTGACTACTGCTGACCACTTTACACTATAGCCACCCAATTGCATTCACTAACACACACACCAAAATGCATATTGGTAGGCAACTTGGGGTTAAGTGCCTTGCTCAGGAGCACATTGACATGTGACAAGGTAAACTGGAATCAACCCTACAAACTTCCAATTGCAAGACAATTGTAATATTTTGAGTTCTTTGTCTTAGTTTTAGTCTTAGTTTGGGTTTCTAGCTTAGTGTAACAGTGTTTAATATGCAGAGGATTCCACTTGTCATATATTTAGTGGGTTCAGGTATATTGTCGAGAAACAGCACCCCCTACTGGTAGTTGGCGGTAATAGGTGTAGTAGACACAGGGACCTCGTTGCTAGTCGGTGAGTGACGAGCACGAGGTAGGTTCACTGAGGGGAGGCTTTAGTACAATGGATGTTTTACCATTCTATGTTATTGTTAGCCGACTGTGAAATGTATTAAGATTAACTAGGATGTTAATGTATTATAAATTATGTATTTGAGGAAACTATTGGCTGTGTGAATTTAATACACATCAGGGAATGTGTCGGCTAGCCAGCTAACAGAAAATGCTATTCCTCACAAGGTGCTGTTCCTGTGCTGATGAGCCTGAAGCCTGATTTGGTTGTATATTCCGTTTCATACAGGTACATATTTTATGTCTTTGTAAATATGTTAAATATTGCTATTAGGCCAGTCGGTGAGTGACGAGCACGAGGTGCTGTTCCTGTGCTGATGAGCCTGAAGCCTGATTTGGTTGTATATTCCGTTTCATACAGATAAAAGCCTTTTTACTCATCCTGTTTCCTGGCCATCATTAAAAACACAACACAGAGAACGTAGAGAACGAGAACTAAAGGTTACATTGGTGCCTGTGACCCGTTCATCGACTTCTTTGACGCGAGCGGGGCTACGTCTACTTCCTGGATTTGGCCGTCGTCTACGTCCTGAAACCGGGCTGCGTCTAGTTCCTGGAGCCGCTCACGAAGAAGACTGCAGTGTACCGACCGGTGGTGCGCGGAGCGGCACATGAACTCAACACTAACTTGACAGTGTAGCAGTAAACTCTTTAGTGTAGTTTGGAGGTATTTCTGGGAGTTTTACACCGTTTCAGTGAAGTCAGTCACTAGTTGTATGTGGCTACACTCAGGTATATGCCTGATATTATTTTTTTCTCTTCTTTCTTTTTCCTCCTTGTTTTTTTCGGGTGCTGTTGAAATGTTTTTTTAGCCACTTTCCTTGTCATCTCTATGGACCTCCTCAAACATGCTTGGATAATTTAAAACAGCAACAAAAATAACATATTCATCTATAGACTTTATTGGTAAAAGCATTTCTCTCTTGCATACCTTGACTTTTCTATTGAAGTGATGACTTCTGCTGAAGTGCTTTTGAACAACAGTTTAAGAGCAAAGAAAAATGCATCCCCCAACAGGAAACAATACGCTATTACGTTCCTTTTGTAAACACAAGTCATAATAGCATTCCATAACCCTGTTTTTCCTTCTGCATACTTGGATAGGGTGCACACACAGGGTGCAGCGCGGCTTATCTGATGTCATCACATTATACAACAACAAACCTACAGCGTAAACAGGAAACAGGAAGTTGATCTCCGCTGGGTCAACAAATGGAGAGGAAAACTCGAACTGCACACTTTAGCTGAATTTGCTGTTTGAGGTGACAAATGAGAAAAAGCATGCTGTATTAACAAACTTGCTAAACTACACAGTAACATCTACTGGGCGATTTTATCAATTGACAGCAACCGCTGTTGAAGTTGTTTTAATTGTGTAGATTATTTTTGCATTTTTTAAAATGTATTCCTGTTGCTCTATTTGATGTGGTCGAGCTGTTTGGGGGGATTTCGTTTCCTTTGCACATTGCTTTGGTTATATTTTTTTTTTTTCAGGCTGCTGGTGGTTTAGTTTTGAGCCATGGCAGCCAGTAATTCTTTCGGTAAGGGTAGAGGGTTTGCATCATTTACCCCTGTGCCTGCAGCTGGTAGCGGCAGAGGTACATTTATTTGCGCTCAGTGGGCATCCACGCAAAACCAAACGTCGCTGATTTGGGGGTAAATGGTGATGAGAACTTATGAGATTCCACGTTCAGATGTCAATGGATATCTTTTGAATAACATTGCATCACGGATTGGGATATCTATTGGTGAAAACATTGCATCATGCATTGAGACCCGTCTTGGGAGTGCACTGAGTCCTAGTGTACTTGGAGCTTCGGCTGCTGAATCAGCGAAGTTGAACGTTATTGTTCGCTTGGATGTGAAAGAGCCCATGTGTTTTAAAGGGGATAATGACTCATGTTCGGTTCAGGAGTGGGAGGGGATGATGTTGTTCTATTTGAAAAAGAAGGGCCTTCCTGTAGAAGGACAGGCTGAGGAGGTGGTGGCCTAGCTTGTGGGGAAGGCACAGGAAGTGGTTAAAGTAGGCATACGCAATAGGCCGGTTGTGGATCTGACGAAAGGACCCGAGCCTATTTTTGAGATGCTGAGGCAACATTTGAGTGCTGAGGTGTCCTCTAGCTTGCCCTTAGCTGACTTTTATGCTACGATGCCCCATCCTGATGAACAACCCTTTGACTATTGGCTCAGACTTAAGGCACTTAAAATAACAGAGTACTCTTTGAAAATACAAAATAAGACCTTTGATTATCTGTCACATGACTTAGCTGCCATGTTCTTTCAGAACTGTCATGATCCTGAATTATCCCTTATTTTCAAGTGTAAGCAGATGAAGGAATGGACTGTTTCTGAAATTCACAAGAAGCTTCCTGAGCGCTGCAGAGATCGCAGACGGCTGACCAAGCACGACACGACCAGTGTTCTAGTTTTTCAGCGACAGGAAACCACTCCTTCAGTACAAGGTGGGACACACAGCAGTGTCCTTGTACTGCCAGCTGCTGCTGTGCTGCCATCAGCTGGACATTCAGCTGGGAGATCGTAGGACAAGGTCATAGCTCTGCTTGAATGTGTTCTGGAGCAGCAGTCACGCCAGAATAAACTTCCTGGAAAGTCCAGTGCACACACAGATAGGGAGCAGTCGACTAAAATGAAGCCGGTAGTACATTGCGCTGTGTGCGGTGATGATGGACATTCTACTCAGTATCACTGCAGGTCCAACCATCTGTGCTTTCACTGTTTTGCGCCTGATCATGTGCGAGCGGCGTGTCCAGGTCAGACTGTGGTCAGAAAGCCCAAGGGTGGTGAGCAGATGACTCAGCAACAGGAAAACTGAATGGCCTGCATATGGTGGGGGCAAGTGTTAGGCCTGAATGTGACCCCTCTTTGGCAGATGTTGAAGATGACATGGAGTCTGTCTGCCAAAGTGTGTGTGAGGAGAGGGAGAAGGGACGTACACCTGTGTTCCAAAATGTTCAAAGAGGTTGAGAACATGACAAGTTGTTCCACGAAGACGTGACATTGGGTGGGGTGGTTTCAGTTAGAGCTCTGCTTGATAGTGGGTCTAAGTCATGTACGTTGAGTTCTAATGTCGTACCCCAGCTGTTAGAAAAAGGTGTTCTGATGGGACCCACCCTTGAGCCAACAGACACTGTGTTGATTGGATGTGGGGGGTCTAGGACCTTCCCTGCTAGCATGTGTGATTTGGAGATGGAAATTTACAGTCGCAAAGTGATTGTTCCAACTTTGGTTGTCGAGAGTCAGAATGAAGAGCTGATTGTTGGCAGTAACCTGTTGAGATATGTCATTGACCGGTTTAAGCTCAACAGAGATCTGCTAGACAAGGGCTCCACGGCACATGGTGGTAGTGGTGACGCAGAGCGGAGGCTGTTGACTTTGTTTGCTGCGGTGGAAATTGGTGGACGAGGTTACTCTGATGCAGTGGGAACTGTAAAAATTAAATGAGTGGTTACTCTGGAGCCCATGACAGAGCATCTGGTTTGGGGAAGGCTACAACATGTGGAGAGTCCGTTGGTTGGGGCCACTGTTGTTGTGGAACCTACAACTGCTAGATCTAGACCAAGAACAGTGATAGTGAGGAGGTCTGTGGCGATCCTAAGGGGGGACGGGTGGCTCCCACTAAAAGTGTTGAATCCATCAGACAAGCCTGTCACTTTCAGACGTAAAGCTAAATTGGCAGATGTGTCGATTTGTGGTTCAGTGGAAAAGTTTGCTGATTCGCAGGTTGGCGTTCAACAGTAGTTTCAAGTGCCGTTCGAAAACATTATGAGCTGTAGCCTGGTTTCTGATACCTCAACCTTACCTGACCATCCGCACATTGATGCTCAGTCTTCTGCTGTCTCACTTCAGTCGAAACTAGACAGACTAGGATTATCAGATGTAGACATTCAGTCTTGTGATGTGGCCCCTGAGTACAAAGCTCGACTGGTGGACCTCATAGTCGAGTATCAGTCAATATTCTCGAGGGACAAATTTGATTGTGGTAAGGACACATGGTGCTTGCATCGTATCAAATTGATGGATGAGAAACCGTTCCGGTTACCGTGTAGGCAGGTTCCCCCGAACCAGTAAGAGAAACAGAGTGGTGCTGGATGAGATGGAGGAGTGAGAAATCATACGGAAATCCAGCAGTGAGTTCACATCTCTGGTGATTGTTTGGAAGAAGTTTGGTGACGTTCTAATCTGTAATGATTTCTGGTGGCTAAATGCGCATACCATCAAAGATGCCCACCCGCTCCCTCATCCGGCTGATGCTCTTGCAGCCTTGGGTGGGAATGCCTTCTTCTCAACCATGGATTTGACTTCTGGCTATTACAATGTTGAAGTGCATGAAGCTAACCGAAAGTACACAGCATTTTCATCACCTTTCAGTCTGTTGGGTACAATCGAATGCCTCAGGGTCTTTGTAATAGTCCGGCAACATTTATGAGGATGACGTTGAACGTCTTTGGTGACCAGAATTTCATGAGCTTGCTATGCTATTTGGATGATGTTCTGGTATTTGCTCCTACGGAAGACCTGGTGCTTGAGTGTCTGCAAATGGTTTTCCAGAGACTTAAGGTGCATAATCTCAAACTTGCACCTAAGAAATGTAACTTTCTTAGGCGGTCAGTGAAGTTCCTTGGTCATGTTATTGATGCAGATGGGATCCGGCCTGATCCGGACAAAGTATCTGCAATCACTGCCCTAACTGAGTCGGATTTTATGGAGGACGGCAAAGGTGTGCCCTCGCAAAGGAAGATCCGGTCCTTCCTCAGCAGTTTATTGAGGGTTGTTCTGCGATTGCCAAACCGTTGTTTTGTCTAATATCAGGTACAAAAGGTCCCTGTGGAAGAGCGAGGAGACGCCAGCAGGTCTGCAAAAAGCTCTGTGTTGAGGATTGGACTGCTGACTGCCGGCAAGCTTTTATTCGACTGAAGCAGGCTTTGCTGGACCAAGTAGTACTGGCCCATCCAAACTTTAGTAAGTCTTTCTTACTCTGTGTGGACGCTTCTACCAATGGACTTGGTGCAGTTCTGTAACAGGTACCTGATGGCGGTTCGACGGCCAGACCGATTGCGTTTGCTAGTAAATCGCTCAGTCATGCCCAGTCTAAATATCCAGCGCACAGGCTGGAGTTTTTCGCATTGAAGTGGGCGGTGTGTGACAAGTTTCATCATTGGCTAAGAGGTCATCAATTTACTGTGTGGACAGACAATAATCGGTTGACCTATATCCTGTCTAAGGCCCTGCTGGAATGCGTGTGAGCAGAGGTGGATTGCTAAGTTAGCGCCATTTCAGTTTGACATCAGGTATATACCTGGGCGACAGAATGTGGTGGCTGATGCTCTTAGCAGGGAGCCTTTTGTCCAGCCCAGCACATCGCGTCATTTGATAAGAGTGCTTTATGAGGAGTTGGTAGCAGAGGGTTCTGCTGTTGGCGCCAATGGAGTTCAGGAGGTGTTTCGCTGGTCAGCTAACCCACCTGATAGAGCATTGGAATGTAGTCAGTTTGTTGCGGTTCAGCCAGGGGCAGTATCATCGTTGAAGGTTGCTGCTGTACTTCAGGAAGGTATGGAAGGTGATCCGGTGGTTCACCCTCATGCCCTCCTTCTGCCGCAGTTCTCGCATGTTGTGGAACCGCCCCACGTCGGCTGGAGGTGTTGTCACATGATTTGTTGAAAAAGAAGCAACGAAATGACACAGTTCTAAGCAGAGTAATTATCTATGTTGAGAGAAGACGGAGGCCTTCCAGGAGGGAACGGGTCAAGGAATCTTCTGAGGTTGTTAAGCTGCTTAGAGGCTGGGATAAACTCACATTGAGAGATGGGGTTCTGTACAGGGTAGTTAAAAATCATGTCACGAAGAGGAAGACCTATTTGTTTGTTGTCCCCATCTCGTTGCGAACCAAGGTGTTACGGGGTGTTCACGATGAGGCTGGACATCAGGGACAGCATCGAACTCTGTACCTGACAAGACAGAGGTTTTATTGGATGGGCATGGTGCGTGATGTTACAGAGTATATACGTCACTGCAGACGGTGTGTTGTCATCAAGGCACCAGAACCTGAAGCCAGAGCTTCGTTGGTGAATATGAGATCCTCAGAACCACTCTAACTGGTCTGTGTAGATTTTTGGACTGCAGAAGATTTGTTGAATAGTTCATTGGATGTGTTGGTAGTGACTGATCAGTTCACGAAGATGGCACATGCTTTTCTATGCCCTAATCAGTCAGCCAAGGCGGTTGCACACCAGTTGTGGAACAACTATTTCTGTATCTACGGATTTCCTAGGCGACTACATTCAGACAAAGGTGCCAATTTTGATAGTGCTCTTATTGCTGAGTTGTTGAGTGTTGCAGGAGTGCAGAAGTCACACACTACGCCTCATCACCCAATGGGCAACGGGTCATGTGAACGGATGAACCGGACCCTGGGTAATATGATTTGAGCGCTGCCGCCAAGAGCTAAACATCGTTGGCCTGAAGCTTTGAAGTCCTTGACATTTGCTTATAACTGTACCGTGCATAAAACGACGGGCTATGTGCCTTTTCTGCTGATGTTTGGGAGAGTGCCACGTCTTCCCGTGGATGTTCTTTTTGGGTCTGTACTGAGCGATCTGGAGATTGTGGACTATGATCGCTACATTGAGTCACTGCGGAGGGATCTGAGAGAATCGATGGCTATAGCTCAGTCAAATGTGACTAAACAACTCCAGCGCCACAAAGATTTGTATGACTGGAGAGTGCGTGGAAGACCTGTGGGAGTTAATGACCGTGTGTTGCTGGCAAATAAAGGGGAACGGGGCAAAAGAAAGCTTACGGACCGCTGGCAGAGCACTGTGTATGTGGTGGTTGGGATAAATGATGAGAGCCACACATTCAGGATCCAGAACCCTGTCACTGGTCAGACAAACTTTTTCCATCACAACCTGACAATGCCAGTGGACTTCCTCCCTCTGCCGGATGGTGACACTGACGATCAGGAGGAGGCTGCAGTGTCTCTGACAACAAGTTCAATGGATCTGAGTATGGAGAGATCAGCTGTCAGTGAGGTTACCTCAGACTTAGCTGAGTTCAGAACAAGAGTGTGGGTTTCTGACATACACTCTGGTGGAAGTCGGGAGTCGAGTACGAAGGATGCTGATCAGTTCGAGAACATAATATTCGACCAAGCACCAGAATCTGCTGTTGTTGCGACTGAAGTTAGGGTGTCACCTCGGACTGAGCCAGAGGACAGCAGCGTGTGGCACTCAAGTTGTTCAGTGATTGCTACGACTTGCCCAGAGACCTTACCAACTGCCGACTCTGGCACTCCTACTGACATACCTGTTACTGATGCATCTGCAGTGACTGTTGATGGTGCTGCTGACCGTAAATCTAGGGCTGGGCGTTTGTTGAAACCAGTGACTAGACTTATCGAAATAATGCACCAAAAGCCGTTGTTAGATGTTTATTACCGCACTGTTTGATGACAGCAGAGTCACTGTGGTCAAGCTGACGTTTGGAAATATGTGGTCAAGACAGCCATCGTTAGCTCTTTTAAAGATTGGCTTTGCGCATACATGGTGCTGTCAGGGTTTGTTTATCGATGAACTCAGGACGCACACACAGAACTAAAAGTTTGAGTCTTTATTGAAGGAAGTATGCTGGGAGGTGAGTGATGAAGACCGGAGGTTCAGGACTGCAGAAGGTCAGGGATGTAGATGATGGCAGGAGCTGACGACCCGAAGTGAAAGAAAGTCACGACTATCCAGGCAGCCGGGAATGCTCAGAACTGCTCGGCTAGCAGGCCCCGTAGCCACAACAGGTTAGCAGTTCGTTGGAGACACCAGGGCACAGAGCTGAGCTTCTCCAGGGCGGCTAGTCAGGTTAGCAGAACTTGGGAGACACCAGGGCACAGAGCTGAGCTTCTCCAGGGCACAAACAGCAGAGTATCAGTCTAGAGAAACTGGCAGGACTAACCTTAAACAAGAAAAACAATTCTTCTGAGGCAAAAACGGGGACTGGCATGGAGAGGTGTGGAATGATGACGGCCCAGTGCTGAACTGAAGGCAGAGGGAGGTTTAAATAGAGCACTTCACAGGTGGAACAAGGGTCTGGCTAATTGACTGGTAAATTGTTAACAGGTGTGACTGACTGCTGAGGAGGTCAAGGGAAAATCGTACGAAACGACGCCTTCGGCCGTACAGCCGCAATGATTTTGAATACCGTACGTACGGATTTACACATACAATCTGTATGTATGTGTTCGTTACGAGGTAGTGTACGTACGCGCGCAATAAAAGCTCCAGCATTTCGCCCGCTTGGTCCAAGTCCGCGTTTCGTACGGGCGTGCCGCCTTCCGTGCACCATGTGATGGCGCTCTCTTCTAGATTTAGCGTATCGGGGGGTGTCGGAGGGGGGGGCGCGTACGAAAGGAAGGATAGCTGTACGTTACAACGGATTAGACCGCCCAGGATAGCGCCACCAACGTGTCGGAAAGTGCACTGCACGAACACAGCTACGGAGGGGTGGGGAAGCTTCTGCTATTGGCCGAGACCGTGGCTTATTTAATTAGGGGCGTTTTTTAGGGGCCAAGGTGTACATAAGGAGGGAGGCTGTACAGAACTATTTCCATTGCTTTACAATGGAAGGTGTACAGAAGGAGGGAGGCTGTCCGGAACTGGTCCCATTGCTTTACAATGGCTTATTAGCCCACCCAGCATAGCGCCACCAACGTGTCGGAAAGAGCACTGCACCAACCAACTACGGGCGGGAAGGGAAAAGTGGGGAAGCTTCTGCTATTGGCCGAGACCGTGGCTTAATTAATTATGCGTGTTTTTTAGGGGCCAAGGCGTACATAAGGAGGGAGGCTGTACAGAACTGGTTCCATTGCTTTACAATGGAAAGGGGTACAGAAGGAGGGAGGCTGTCCGGAACTGGTCCCATTGCTTTACAATGGCTTATTGGCCCACCCAGCATAGCGCCACCAACGTGTCGGAAAGAGCACTGCACGAACCAACTACGGGCGGGAAGGGAAAAGTGGGGAAGCTTCTGCTATTGGCCGAGACCGTGGCTTAATTAATTATGCGTGTTTTTTAGGGGCCAAGGCGTACATAAGGAGGGAGGCTGTACAGAACTGGTTCCATTGCTTTACAATGGAAGGTGTACAGAAGGAGGGAGGCTGTCCGGAACTGGTCCCATTGCTTTACAATGGCTTATTGGCCCACCCAGCATAGCGCCACCAACGTGTCGGAAAGAGCACTGCACGAACCAACTACGGGCGGGAAGGGAAAAGTGGGGAAGCTTCTGCTATTGGCCGAGACCGTGGCTTAATTAATTATGCGTGTTTTTTAGGGGCCAAGGCGTACATAAGGAGGGAGGCTGTACAGAACTGGTTCCATTGCTTTACAATGGAAGGTGTACAGAAGGAGGGAGGCTGTCCGGAACTGGTCCCATTGCTTTACAATGGCTTATTAGCCCACCCAGCATAGCGCCACCAACGTGTCGGAAAGAGCACTGCACGGACCAACTACGGGCGGGAAGGGAAAAGTGGGGAAGCTTCTGCTATTGGCCGAGACCGTGGCTTAATTAATTATGCGTGTTTTTTAGGGGCCAAGGCGTACATAAGGAGGGAGGCTGTACAGAACTGGTTCCATTGCTTTACAATGGAAGGTGTACAGAAGGAGGGATGGTGTACAGGCCTGTCCAAATATCAATAGCACCAATGGTGGTGGGGAATGGTACTGCAGCATATGGCCAAGAGTGGAAATCTGGGCCCGTTTTGTTTCTGGAGCTATGCCACCAGCCAAGCAATATTTGATTTTTGATAATTGAGGCCTTTGCAGCTCATGGATTTGGACCAAACTTATAAATGCTCATTTCCTGGAAGTGCTCTACAACATGCCACTAACCACATCTTCTTATCTCATTGCTAAAAGGAAGTAGCTATAGGAAGGGGATACAGGTATGAGCTCTTACCCGTTGGTAGATGCCTCAAAGGGGCTCCTGTATGCCGAGTTTGAGCTGGAACAGACAAACCGTGTGTGAGCTGTGTGCCATCAAAGGTTGCAAATTTTCACCTTTTGACCCCCACTGTGTCCACGTGGAACCACCCAGGGAGTTCAAAATCACAGATTCTGCTCCTCATAAGGTCACCTACAAAATATGTTAAAATCAGCCTCCTGTGAAAAAAACAACAAATGCTGTTTGCCCCAAAAAATTCAGCCAACTTCCTAAGGGTTCAAGACAGTATTTGAGTCTCAAAAGCTGAGGAAGAAAGGTTTATTTATGCGCAGTGATACCAAACTTTAGATATGAGTTCTAGCTCACCCCTCAACCGCCGTCTGTGATTTTTGTGCCTCTGGGTGCTTGCGTCTAAGAATGGCAACCGTTTGAAGTATGAAAAAGAGATGCACAAAACACAGAGAAGCAGTGTGTTTTGTGCCACTGTTCAGCATAGGAGCATCGTAGCCTCACAAACTTGGTACCAAACGAAAGAGTACATAGAGACGATCGAAACAAGCCCACTTGAGCCCATGTAGCATTTTCCTTTGTCTCCCAGCAGCTTGTTTTTTCACCTTGCTTAGGAGGCTCAATGGGGCCTCCTAGAAACCAGTGTTCTGGGCCACTGTTTAGCAAAACAGCATCGTAGCCTCACAAACTTGGTACCAAACGAAAGAGTAAATAGAGACGATCGAAACAAGCCCACTTGAGCCCATGTAGCTTTTTCCTTTGTCTCCCAGCAGCTGGGTTTTTCACCTTAGTTAGGAGGCCTCAATAGGCCTCCTAGAAACCAGTGTTCTGGGCCACTGTTTAGCAAAGCAGCATCGTAGCCTCACAAACTTGGTACCAAACGAAAGAGTACATAGAGACGATCGAAACAAGCCCACTTGAGCCCATGTAGCATTTTCCTTTGTCTCCCACCAGCTTGTTTTTTCACCTTGCTTAGGAGGCCTCAATGGGGCCTCCTAGAAACCAGTGTTATGTGCCACTGTTTAGCAAAGGAGCATCGTAGCCTCACAAACTTGGTACCAAACGAAACAGTAAATGGAGACGATCGAAACAAGCCCACTTGAGCCCATGTAGCTTTTTCCTTTGTCTCCCAGCAGCTGGGTTTTTCACCTTGCTTAGGAGGCTCAATAGGGCCTCCTAGAAAGCAGTGTTATGTGCCACTGTTTAGCAAAGGAGCATCGTAGCCTCACAAACTTGGTACCAAACGAAACAGTCAATAGAGACGATCGAAACAAGCCCACTTGAGCCCATGTAGCATTTTCCTTTGTCTCCCAGCAGCTTGTTTTTTCACCTTGCTTAGGAGGCCTCAATCGGGCCTCCTAGAAATCAGTGTTATGTGCCACTGTTTAGCAAAGGAGCATCGTAGCCTCACAAACTTGGTACCAAACGAAACAGTCAATAGAGACGATCGAAACAAGCCCACTTGAGCCCATGTAGCTCTATATTTTGTCTTCCAGCAGCTGGTTTTTGACCTTAATGAGGCCTTAATCAGGGCCTCCTAAAAAAAAAAAAAGTGTACCAAACTTGGTACTGTCATGGTTTTCAGATGACGAGCCCACATGCAGATATGATCGGGAAGCAAAGCACAGTTTTAAAATGTTTATTTAGGAAACAGGCAGCTATAACGGACGGGACTATGGACAACTCGGCAGGGTCAGAACGTCACGGCTGGAGAGACTGCAAAGAGAAGAAGAGTAAGTGACTCTGAAAGGTGAACCAGGAGAACTACTAGAAGCTGCACTGCTTACCATAAAGCTGGGCAGAAGTGGGTGACAGATGGATTGACCAGAGTGAGGGAAGAACCAGCAGGATCCAGAAGCACCAAAAACTGTGACAAAAACAGGGAGATCCAAAATTAGTTCAAAGTTCAAAGATGAAAAAACTCACCAGCAGGTTTTCAGGAGTTGGGTCAGAGGCCACGTCGTACCACCACTGCTTAAGGCTCTGGCGTCTTCCATCTGTCAGCGCTCTGCTTAAGAAGCCAGAGGAAGCCGCCTGCAACGAGCTGCAGGTGTGGGCCACACCCCCTCAGCCAACTAGGCACACCTGAGGAGTAGAGTTAGAGCAGGACAACACAGAGGGCCAAGGTGTACAGAAGGAGGGAGGCTGTACAGGCAACATGGAAGTACAAAACGGTTCTCTGCCCCCTATATATAGGGGCTAAGGGGTGTAGCAGAGTGGATAACAACACTGCCTTCCACCCAGAGGAGCAGGGTTCAAATCCCTCCTCAGCCATCATATTCTCATTTACAACATTAAAGTAAATAAACAATTTAGACTTGAAATATTTTTCTAATTTCTTAATAGGGCTCTGGAAGGGAAATTTGGAAACAGATTTAATAATAATTTGAACATTATCTTTTAAAAAGTGGCGTTTTTTTTTTCGATCCTAGATGTACATAACACGGTAGCAGACGTACATATAAATTGTACATAACACGGTAGGTTACGGGCTGAAGGTGGGACTCATTGGAAATCAAGCTCCACTGTTGTGTCTGAAACTGCACTACACGACCACAACTACCGGGGGAGGGGAACAGCTTTTGCTATTGGCTGAGAGCGTGGCCTATGTAATTATGTGGGTTAAGGAGGGGTCAAGATGTCCGGAAGGAGGGAGGCTGTACAGGCAACATGGAAGTACAAAACGGCTCTCTACCCCCTGTATATAGGGGCTAAGGGGTGTAGCAGAGTGGATAACAACATTGCCTTCCACCCAGAGGAGCAGGGTTCGAATCTCACCTCAGCCATCATATTTTCATTTACATTAAAGCAAATAAACATCTTGTACTTTGAAATATTTTTCTAATTTCTTAATAGGACTCTGGAAGGGATATTTGGAAACAGATTTAATAATAATTTGAACATTATCTTTTAAAAAGTGGCGTTTTTTTTTCGGTTCTAGATGTACATAATGCAGTAGCTGACGTACATCTAAAGTGTACATAACGGCGTAGCTGCCGTACATATAAAGTGTACATATCGCAGTAGGTTATTTTTAATAAATATAAACTGTAACCTGCTCTACCAAACATTTAGAGATGTTGCCTGATGTATGTCAGAGCTCCAGCAGGGGGGGTCATCGTTCCAGCACTCTAGCCCAGAGAGAGGCACTCTTCCTGGGGAGAGGTGTGTGACTGAGACCCCCCCAAGCCTGGAGGTGGAATTTTTAAATGTGTCAAAATGTCTGTGAGTAGTGGTAAGAGCTTAACTTAGCTTATCACTCATTTATTTCCTACAGTTTTCTTAAAACAGCGCAGGTTTTGTGGATGAGATGCTGCCAAAACCTGGCCCCGGGGCAAAGATCGGTCAGCATCTCACTGGAATGAGCTCCAGCAGGGGGGGTCATCGTTCCAGCACTCTAGCCCAGAGAGAGGCACTCTTCCTGGGGAGAGGTGTGTGACTGAGACCCCCCCAAGCCTGGAGGTGGAATTTTTAAATATGTGTCAAAATGTCTGTGAGTAGTGGTAAGAGCTTAACTTAGCTTATCACTCATTTATTTCCTACAGTTTTCTCAAAACAGCGCAGGTTTTGTGGGTGAGATGCTTCCAAAACCTGGCCCCGGGGCAAAGATCGGTCAGCATCTCACTGGAATGAGCTCCAGCAGGGGGGGTCATCGTTCCAGCACTCTAGCCCAGAGAGAGGCACTCTTCCTGGGGAGAGGTATATGACAGAGACCCCCCCCAGCCTGGAAGTGGGAGATTAATTTTTTTTTTTTTTTATTTCACATTAGGGGTCTGGAAGCTATATTTGCAAACGGGTTAAATAATAATTTTAACATTATATTAAAATAAGTGGCGTATTTTTTTTTAGTTCTGTCTCCAGCATGGCGTGGATACGAATTTAACAGGAGTAGCTCAAATTATGCCTATGGTAAGGCAGACTTCCAGAAGGGGGGGTCCAGTCAAGCACTCTAGCCCAGCGAGAGGCACTCTTCCTGGGGAGAGGTCTCTGACAGAGACCCCCCCAGCCTGGAAGTGGGAGATTAATTTTTTTTTTAAATTTCACATTAGGGGTCTGGAAGCTATATTTGCAAACAGATTTAATAATAATTTGAACATTATCTTTTCAAAAGTGGCGTTTTTTTTTAGGTCCTAAATGTACATAACGCGGTAGCGTACGTACATCTAAATTGTACATAACGCGGTAGCGTACGTACATATAAAGTGTACATAACGCGGTAGCAGCCCTACATCTAAATTGTACATAACGCGGTAGCGTACGTACATCTAAATTGTACATAACGCGGTAGCGTACGTACATATAAAGTGTACATAACGCGGTAGCGTACGTACATATAAAGTGTACATAACGCGGTAGCTGCCCTACATCTAAAATGTACATAACGCTGTAGCGTACGTACATATAAAATGTACATAACGCGGTAGCGTACGTACATATAAAGTGTACATAACGCGGTAGCGTACGTACATATAAATTGTACATAACGCGGTAGCGTACGTACATATAAAGTGTACATAACGCGGTAGCTGCCGTAATATCTAAAGCGTACATAACGCGGTAGCGTACGTACATCTAAAGCGTACATAACGCGGTAGCTGCCGTAATATCTAAAGCGTACATAACGCGGTAGCGTACGTACATCTAAAGCGTACATAACGCGGTAGCTCCCCTACATCTAAAATGTACATAACGCGGTAGCGTACGTACATATAAAATGTACATAACGCGGTAGCGTACGTACATATAAAGTGTACATAACGCGGTAGCGTACGTACATATAAAGTGTACATAACGCGGTAGCTGCCCTACATCTAAATTGTACATAACGCGGTAGCGTACATACATCTAAAGTGTACATAACGCGGTAGCGTACGTACATCTAAATTGTACATAACGCGGTAGCTGCCCTACATCTAAAATGTACATAACGCGGTAGCGTACGTACATATAAAGTGTACATAACGCAGTAGTGTACGTACATATAAAGTGTACATAACGCGGTAGCGTACGTACATATAAAGTGTACATAACGCGGTAGTTTACGTACATATAAAGTGTACATAACGCAGTAGTGTACGTACATATAAAGTGTACATAACGCGGTAACGTACGTACATATAAAGTGTACATAACGCGGTAGCGTACGTACATATAAAGTGTACATAACGCATTAGCGTACGTACATATAAAGTGTACATAACGCAGTAGCGTACGTACATATAAAGTGTACATAACGCGGTAGCGTACGTACATATAAAGTGTACATAACGCGGTAGCGTACGTACATATAAAGTGTACATGACGCGGTAGCGTACGTACATATAAAGTGTTCATAACGCGGTAGCGTACGTACATCTAAAGTGTACATATCGCGGTAGGTTATTTTTAATAAATATAACATTGTCTTATGAAGTTCAGCATGTGGCTACCACTGTTACAAACTGTAACCTGTCCTACCAAACATTTAGAGATGTTGCCTTATGCATGTCAGAGCTCCAGCAGGGGGGTCATCGTTCCAGCACTCTTACCCAGCAAGAGGCCCTCTTCCTGGGGAGAGGTCTGTGACTAAGACCCCCCCAGCCTGGAAGTGGGAGATTAATTTTTTATTTCACATTAGGGGTCTGGAATCTATATTTGCAAACGGGTTAAATAATAATTTTAACATTATATTAAAATAAGTGGCGTATTTTTTTTTAGTTCTGGCCCGTCGGCAGCGGCAAAGGGAATCTATGGGTCCTGTACGGCCGGTCCACATTTCGGACGCTTGGCCCTCCCAAAAATGCGCCACTTTGACGGACGTGCGGGCTCGGCCAATGCGTGAACCTTTCCCGGTTTTCCCTTCCCGCCCCCTGCCACGCTGGCGCCATCCCCGCTCCGACAGGTTGGTGGCGCCGAAGGCCCGACGCCAGCAGCAAAGGGAATCTGTGGGTCCTGTACGGCCGGTCCACGTTTCGGCCGCCTGGCCCCTCCCAAAATCGCGCCACTTCGACGGACGCGCGGGCTCGGCCAATGCGGGGCTGTACGGCCCCCCCCCTCCGCCTGCGTACGGTTCGCGACCCTACCCCCGGGCGCCACACTGTGGATGGAGCCCGTGCTGCGAGCGGAGAAGGGCCTTCTTTGGGGGGCCGCCGCACGGCCGCCGTGCGCGGCGGCGGGACGGCGGCGGCGGCGTGGCGGGCGCCGATTTTTAAGGGGGCCGGCCCGGCCGCGGCGAGCTTCGGAACGCCGCCGCGCATACCTGGGCATTGGGGCTGTACGGGGCTGTACAGAAATGGAGGGTCTCGTTTCGCCCGCCCGCCCTGGAAATTTTGGTTTTGGCCCTAGGGGGGTGAAGTGAAGATGACAGAAAATAACTGATGACAATGAAAACTAACAATAAATAAAGTCAAACCTAACCCACATGAGATGAAAAAATGAAAATAACAGAAAAATGAAGTTAAACCAGAACTCAACCATGACAGGTGCTGTATGGTAACAGAGCAGTAGAGATGGACTCAAGGCAATCAAGACAAATCAAGACAACAGAGGTGCATAACCCTCAGAAAATTTATATTTGTTACACTCCACTTTAGTTCAAACTTGCATATCAAAGCAGAGACACAACACACAGCATGCAACCATTAAAGCAAACATAATCCTAGTTTCTTGGACATACAAGAAGTGTGCCACAACAGTTTTCTGTGCAAAAAACTTTCCTGCACCTTCAGTTCAGTGGGTGGTGGTAAAAAGAAACCAAAGGAAAACAACCAAAGCCTGACCAAAGTCATATAGTCTTCATTTCATTAAAACATTAGTAAAATCTCATAAAGTAGTGGTTAGTTGAATGTCATGATTTGGGTATTTGTTTATTTTTTCCTTTGGACTTATCTGGAATGTTTTCATTTAGCCTGTCACCTCTCAACGACCAGTCACTATGCAATCAGCTCAGTCTGCCTCCTGCCCTGTGTGATGTACACTGCTCTACCAGATCCTGTGTTCTTAGCCAGCTGGACTCTTCAGAATCAGAATCAGAATCAAGTTTAATTGCCAAGTAGGTTTGCACATACAAGGAATTTGACTTGGTGATGATGGTGCAGACAGAAATAAGAATACAATAAAATAAAGTAAAATTGAATAAAATCAATCAATATACATACAGAAGTAATATACATTCAGTAGACTGTGCGTTAATGTAACGCAGAAGCTTGTAAGTCCTGAACGGGGGAGAGAGACAGTGTCCAGAGTCACAGGCGGCTCTTGGTCTTGTTCATAAGACCGGTAGCAGATGGGAAAAAGCTGTTCTTGTGGCGTGAGGTTCTGGTCCTGATGGACCGCAGCCTCCTGCCAGAGGGAAGTGTCTGAAATAGTCCATGACTGGGGTGTGAGGGATCAGCCACAATCTTCCCTGCACGCCTCAGAGTCCTGGAGGCGTACAGGTCCTGGAGAGATGGAAGATTGCAGCCAATCACCTTCTCTGCAGACCTGATGCCACGCTGCAGTCTGCCCTTGTCCATAGCGGTGGCACCAGCGTACCAGATGGTGATGGAGGAGTTGAGGATGGACTCAATGATGGAGGAGTAGAACTGCACCGTCATTGTCCTTGGCAGGTTGAATTTCTTCAGCTGCCGCAGGAAGTACATCCTCTGCTGGGCTTTTTTGGTGAGGGAGTTGATGTTCAGCTCCCACTTTAGGTCTTGGGAGATGACAGTTCCCAGGAAGCGGAAAGACTCCACAGTGTCAATGGTGGAGTCACAGAGGGTGATGGGGGTAGCTGGGGCTGAGTTCTTCCTGAAGTCCACAACCATCTCCACAGTTTTTACAGTGTTGAGCTCCAGGTTGTTCTCCCTGCACCAGGTCACCAGATGGTCAGCCTCCCACCTGTAGGCGGACTCGTCACCATCAGAGATGAGTCCGATGAGAGTGGTGCCTTCCGCGAACTTCAGGAGCTTGACAGACTGGTGACTGGAGGTGCAGCTGTTGGTGTACAGGGAGAAGAGCAGAGGAGAAAGAACACAGCCCTGGGGGGAACCAGTGCTGATGAGCTGTGAGGCACGTTTTCCCAGCTTTACATGCTGCTTCCTGTCAGACAGGAAGTCTGTGATCCACCTGCAGGTGGAGTCGGGGACATTCAGCTGGGAGAGCTTCTCCTGAAGCAGAGCTGGGATGATGGTGTTGAAGGCAGAGCTTAAATCCACAAACAGTATCCCGGCGGACAGGATCCTGACTCTTCAAGTCAAAGTTGCCTTTTTCTGCATGCTGCAGTTCTGCCTGTGTTCTCCGTGATTCCCAGCCGCAGCTCTGCCTGTTGTGGTGGTTCCCCGGTTCACATGGCCTGTTCTGCTCTGTCACAATCTGCATCCTCTTGTCTCCTGCTCATCCCTTCCTACCTGCACCGTCTGCCAAGATTCATCTGCCAATTCTGGTTCTGTTTGTCTGCCTTATGTGCAGCTCTGCCTGGAAATTTTATGATATTGCTAAATTGAAGATATTGCTAAAAATGTAATTTTAATAAAGAACACAAACACAGAATTCCAATTAAATCTTTATTTAACCAACTTTTTTAACCATAACAGAATTTTTTTAATAGAAAAGTAACTTAAGAGACCTGAGTTATGTTATTAAATACTGACAAAGAATAAACTAAAGTGACCAGTAAAATGACCAAAATAAATATACCAATACCATTTTATCACAAAGAAGGGAGCCCAGTTTAGCTGCTATACCTGCTTTGTTTTGGAAGAAGCTCCGTAAGATTTCTCCGAAGATGATGCGGAGCGGCGCGGGGCTAAAACGGCTCGCGCTACTGCGGATGTGAGCGGCTTACGTAATGAAACAAGTTGGTTACGTTACCAGACTTTGTTTTTACCGGTTCCTTGCAAGTTTTACAAATCACTGTGGTTTATTTAGGTCAGACTGGCGAACTAGTAAAACCCCGTTTTGGGACCGTTTCCTCCGCCGCTCCTTGCTGCGACATATTCACGTGCTCTGTGTTGTGGTTTGAGAGGGAGGACGCTTTGTGACGGCGTGCCTGGGTCCGCGATTACGATTGGTTGAGAGGAAGCATTTAGCATAAACTAATACGATAGGCTGAAAGGAAGGAAGGAAAACTGTCTATCGAACTTTTATCGACCCTGTTTTTTCCTATCACGCCACACGTCTATCGATTTATATATATTGTTATTGAATTGTATTGAAAACCTAATGTGGAGTTAACAGTACTCCACATTAGGTTTACATGAAGAGACAGTCTTAGAGAACTATGTAGTTTTCCATTTAAAAGGAAAGTAAAAGTGCTCCATGTTATCATTAGTACTCCAAAGATTCCCACAGAACTGTGGCAAAACTATTTATAATCAATGCCTACGTTAACATAAAATGCCAAAAACCTTAGGCAAAAAATACATTTTATATTTTAGTACTTGCAGTTATTCATCACAAACATAATAAACGCTTTATGCTCACTTTCAGCTGTGACGAACAGCCAGGGCCCAGGGGGAAATCCCAGAGTTAAAACTGCATTCACTGGAGGATTCCCACTCCAACTACCCGGTTAGCCTAGTTTAGCTTAACACACAGATTGGCCTGTAAACAGAGCTCCGCTGCTCTGAAAACACCCAAAGTAGATTCAAAATAGGCTCATTATCTTAATGAATAATGTTTTGAGGTGTACTTTCACGCTTGAGAATATCTTAAAGCTACTTTTGTGAAAAATCAAGAGTTTAAACTCATCTTCTTACTGCTCCTTACTCCAACAATCCTGGGAATTGTTGAAGCTGAAAAGTCCTACCCTCAGACCAGGACCTTATATCCATGAAACTGAAGCACCGGGAATTTGAAATTACCTATTTTTATTAGTAGTGTTTATAATGTAATGAACTAAGACTAAGGACCCAGTATTCAGCCAGACAATGAGGTTTATAATTTAAGACCTTCAGCCCGTGGGTAGGAAGCGGGATAACAGGCAGGTAGTATGATGAGCAGGATAGAAGACAAAGTTTGTGGTAGCAAACAGTCCTAAGTCAAAAACCGGGTAATCAGAAGTGCAGGACAGTCCAGAGCATAATCCAGGTGCAGAGTCAGGAAACAGATCCAAGTTCGTTAACGGGCAGGCTTAGTAAACAGACAGCGGTCAGGCAAGCTCAGAAAATCCAGAAACAGAACCAGATCAGGCAACAAAAGCAGGCTGTCGGGAACAGGCAAGGGTCAGGAAAAACAGACAGACAGTCCGATCAATCAGGAAAAACAGGTAATACAGGGGTCAGGCTGGCTCTGAATATCCAGAGGCAAAAATGGGTCAGATCAACAGGTCCAGCATTCAGCTCAAGCAAGAATGCTGGATAAGACTCACTCATGGCTCGCAATAATCTGGCACCGAGCAGTAAACAGGGGCAGGCATAACTAGGGGAGTACAGGAAACAGGTGGAACTAATCAAAGGGAGGGTGGTGACTGAAAGTAAACCAAGCTGATTGGTTGGTGACTGGTGCCTGAAAGGTGAACAGATCTGACTGGTTAGTGACTGGTGACAGGGGAGTGTCAAACAAACTGATAGGGTAGTGGCTGGTGGCTGGCTGATGAACCAGTAAAGTAAAGAGAAGATCAGAAAAACACCAAAACAAAACCCAAATTGTGACGTATAATTTATTTCACATACAGCCAGTCGAAAATAAAAATAAAATGGTATAAACTTCTTTGATTTAAATTTTACTTACTTTATCTTTTATTTGTTTGCCACAGTTTCAAAATGTATAAGTCAGGGAACTGTCATAGCTTTGATGGATACTTTCGCAATATCTGTACAATACTACAAATCCTTTTTCTTTAGCAGACTGGCGGCTGAGATATCCATGCTTGTGAAAGACATACTGGTGCCTGATGTGAATAAAAATAATACTTTGTTTTTTGTCCACCTCAGGTTTTGCCATCAAACAGGGTTCAAACAGATGCAATTTAAGACTAATAGCATTTGGCATGACTTTTCATACTGGGAGGAAGAGGAAGTGGTGAGTACCTCCAGCAAATACGTAATTTGAAAGCCATCTCAGATTATCAGCAAAGGCCAACAATAAAGAACCATTATACAACAGAAGTCTTGTAAAACAGAGTTTTCACAAATCATTAACCTCGTTGATAGCAACTATTATAGTGCTGCTATGCTGTTTTGAAAAGCATTAGAATGCTTTTGTGCCAAAGACTGCAAAGGTCATATATAGCCATGTTTACGCCCACGGAGCTGAAGGATTCACTCTGAAAGTAGAAATACACACAGAATATATGTGACTGTGTGATGAAGAGGTCATGTTCTGTTGTCATGGCTTTACAGGCAGATGTTTCAGTCTTGTTACATTAGAAAATTGTCCGTCAGCCCAACTTACTGATGAAAAATTGTCAGATATATGGTCTTAAGACTTGATAAAGGAATGTAGGATCCTGTAATTTTCTGCCCTTTTGCAGACTTCTGTGATAGTTTTGTATACTGCCATTGCTGCCTTTTCATCATAATTTTATCTGTCTCTGTTTGAGGACAGGAAGGAGGTCATTGGAAGTGCACTTAGCCAGTGGCAGAGCAACATAAGCTTCAAACACAGGCTAATTCACAGTGCAGCCCTCCGCCATCAAAGTGCTCGGCTATGGATTTAATTGAGAGCTAAGCTCCCAACTAGGGATTCTTCACCACAGCCAGCTGACACTGGCATATCAAACCACCTCCTCATAACTGAAGCTCTATTTTTGCTAAGACAAAAAGCCTTTTTCTTGCTATTACATTCTTCTCTGTTTTCTCCACTGTAATCGTTCCCTGCTGAATGTCTCAGACTGAGAAACGGCCTCAACCTATAAAATGCTGCAAACTGGACTGGTATGATGTCACGTGGATATTACAGTTAGTGATTTTTGGTTCCTTTATATCAGTTAATCAAACCATTTTTACAAGAATTATGAACACTATTACTTTCTTTCAATTATACGTGTATTTCAAATATTAGGTCAAAATTTATTCACCTTATTTCAGGCACTGTTACCATATAACTGATTGTGTGTCCACCTCTGTGGAAACTCACCCACATTTAACTGATGATTCTGTTACCCTGCAACCTTGGATGGCTGAGGGTAATGTATGTGATGATCTTCCCTCAACGTGTGATGCTGTGGTATAAGAAAGACGAGACACACGTTGAGCTTCTTTTACCTTCAACCAGAAGATTTATTCTTCTTGTGTTTTACAAACACACTTCATGTACAGCATACTTCAGGTATCACACACTTCAGGTAAAGATCCATTAGCTTCATTACATAAGAAATTGCTGTAATATACCTTTAAACCAAACGATCATTCTTGTAACATTCTCCATTTATCATTATGAACTTATCAAATGACAAAATTAGTTTACAAATGGCTTTTCTATGTAAACCATATTAACTTTGTAGTTAGTGCTTTAAATCCAATGTCCCCTTTTCTAAGACCTTTTTGTATTTTACTATCAAAGTAGAAATATATATATTAAATGGTTTTTAACTATTTTAATAGATTTTACTATTTTTAATCAGCAAAAATAAAATGTATTTTAACATTTAAGCATCTTAGCTTTCAACAATGGTCATTGTTTCGATAGAACAATAATATTTTACATCTCACATCAACTCTAATCTTAGTATAAAACTGAAAAAGGCACAATATTCCTTTAATGTGCATCGGCCCTCAGCTTCACATATGTTCTGAATATATGGCCTATCTGGTTTTTGTAACAACCACAAAAAGTGCAAAACACAGGTTCAAATGGACTCCAGTCTTTCAGCTAGCTCTCTCTCTCTCTCTCTCTCTCACACACACACACACACACACACACACACACACACACACACACACACACAGATGAAGTCAGCTACCATTAGCTCCAATTAGCCTTCCGAACAAGTCCCGTTTTTGTGCACAATAACAATCACAAAATGAACTGCGTGACTCATTAGTTGAGTTTCAATTTAAGAGCCTTTCAGACTCTTCAAGGGCACTAATATTGGTACATTTAACCATATTTATACTGACCTGTGGTATAAGAAAGACGAGACACACGTTGAGCTTCTTTTACCTTCAACCGAAAGATTTATTCTCTTGTGTGCTCAATCTTTTCAATGCCACCAACACGTCAGCTATTGCGCAACTACATGGACTAAATGAAACAACACCATATAACGTATTACAATGAGAAATTAAAGACGCAAAACGAAAAATCGTGTTGGGGTGCCTATTTCTAACTTCTTGGTTTTATCAACTAACAACCTGCTTTTCACCCCTCTACAATTCCACCAGTTGTATTTCAAGTTATATATTCTGCAGCTGCATTTTCTGAGTCTGACCTCCATTTTCTTGTCTAATAAAGAACTGTTCAGAGTTATCATTCAACTCTGCTCAAGTTCTCTTTGAGCCCTCCTGGAACCATGTGTTAAGACGGGCCCACCTCACCCCGTTCGTAGATTTGGTAATAAACGAAGAAAACAATTATCAGAGACAAAACACTTGAAATATACATATATTTATTGCAATTAGAATTCCAAGGAGAGACACACACATCGTTATCATAAAGCTCACGTAATGTAACCAGACATCTGCTAGTCCCTGCTGTGTTCCACGCACACACTCACTCCCTATGGTGCTTATCTTCTCCCAAGCAAAATAGATTTGCATTCCAAAGTCAACTCAGGAAGTAACTTTTAATTCATTGCCCAGGTGGTTTTAAGATTCTACCAGGAAAAACATTAAGAACAATAAAAAGGCTTTTAAACCGTATACCATCTTGAAAGGCCCCCCATAAAACCTCCAGTGACTCTTAGTGCCTGGTATCTACGAGAGCTTGGATAAATTTATTGCTATTGAGTGAGTCTGCAAACCCCCATCCCATGTTGGGTCCAAGCCACAGTTTATATATTCTCATAACACATGTAAACATCACACCCGTGATCATTTTCTTCAGGTTTTCCTCCCTCATGTGAAATGCCTACATCCACTTGAATGTACATCAAATGTTGTGCTCCAAGGCAATGGGTTTCTGATGAGGCGATTTAAAAAAAATCAACAATCAACAAAAGCACGCTAGAAGATATTCCCAGTACGCTGAGGGGTAAAATTTAGAAGGTCTATATTAGCCCACTTAAAGCACTGCTCTAATTCATTTTTAAAAACACCCCTGCAATATAAATACTACAACTACATGGAGGAGGTTTGGAACAGAAGGCTCCACAAGGGTCAGTAAGGCAAAGTAACTTTGTTTGTATTGCACGTTTCAATAATAAGACAATTCAAAGTGCTGTAATAGAACATAAGAAAGGAAAACAGAAAGAAGAAAGTACATTAGCAGTAGAATCAAGAGAAGTTGGACAACACATCTAATGATGTTTCAGTTAACTACAGCAGTTTAAATTGACCATTAACATTCAAAGGCAACACTAAACAAATGTGTTTATAATCTTGATTTATATGAAGGAACTCAGGGATTCAGCACGTTTAAAGTCTTCTGGGAATTTGTTTCAGATCCGTGAAACATAAGAACCAAATGCTTTTTTCAATGTTTGGTTCAGGTTTTGGGGTATGCAACATAGACTTGAGCCAAAGGACCTGAGTGGTCTGGAGGGTTGATATACTGATAACAAGTCTGTAGTGTATTTTGGTGCTAAGCCATTCAGTGATTAAAGACTAACAGAATAATTTTAAACTATATTCTCTGAGATACAGGGAACCAGTATCGCAGAGACTGGGATGATTACTTTTTTAGTTTTAGTGAGGACACGGGCAGCAGCATTCTGGATCAACTGTGGCTGTCTGATCAACGTTTTAGGCAGTAGATTATCCGGAACCAAGAAGCCCAAGATACTGCTAACTTACACATTGATCCAAGACAACTGAACCACTTAATTTGCATATTGTTTGTGCAGTTTTTTCCAATGCTGTTAGGGCCACATCACATTTCTTCACTTTTATAATGCCACCTTTACTTAACCTTAAATATATAATTAGTAGGATAAAAGTGATGAGTTTTATTAATATTTTTGTTGATAATCTCAGAGAAGAAAGATTTCCTTGCATTTATCAGAATTAAGTTACATCTGTAAAGTCTCCCTTTATAGATGTCATTGTGAACCTGGAGTCTAGTCTTTCTCCACCTGCGTTCAGCTTTACGACACTCCTCTTTTTCACTTCTAACTGCTGGAGCACGTTTCCATGGAACTTTTTCTTCAGAACTCTTGAAACTTTAGACCCCAGAATTTTAGCATCAGAACTCTTGAAAAAAATCTAATCTCCACAATTAATGGGTATGTGAGGGCCACTGAGAAACACCTTGACATTAAGGCCATCAACTAAATTTAGTAGACGAATGTAATCCTCTTTCAATAGTTCTGATTGCCTTAGCCAGACAGTGTTGCCCAGGGCTTTAGCTGGTACTATGCGTTTTTCCAGGGTCGTCGTTCTTTCATGATCCTTGGAAATATGTCTGATACATTAGATACTGGTGTAACACTGCTCTAGTTTCCCCTATAAACAGCGCCCAAATTCTCTGACCTGCACTCTATCAATCACTACACAAAGAGAAAATAGTTACCTTAATAGGGGGTTTTCAGTGACGTCACTGGCCAGCTTCCGGTCCGCCATCTTGGGTGGCATATTATCATATCATATTGCGAATGGATAAGTACGCCAGCACGCTAGAGCCACCAGATAAGGACGTATATCTGAGGAAATGTTCCGTGATCGACCATATGGACCCTTATGCCCTCCGCGGTGCCTTGTTTAGCACTAATCCAGATGATTGGCCAAATGTAGAGCACGGCGACATAGTGCATTACCTGGTGTTCAGTGAAAACCCTCTGCACAGTCTTGAGGAAATGAGAGCTTACAAGGATCTAGAGGCTCACAACCAGTTCACATCTGGTTGGGTACGAGATGTAGAAGTTATGTACATGAAGGAAATCGCCATCATACGTGGACGGGTGAGTTTTAATAAGATGGTAAAAATCTTATCACGCAAATGCGTGACAGCTTCTGCGGTGGCTGACCGCCGGCGGCCGGCGGTGCGCGAAGGCGCTTGGCTGCAGGGCCGATCGACGCCGCTCGCGGCTTTAATTATTTAAGCAGAACAATGACCAGTGCAAAATTAAGTTGTATTTACCGTATTTACGCCGGTAGGCCTACCGGCGTAACCCGGAAGTAGCGCCAGTAGGCGTCTGATTTGCATATCAGACGTCTTCAGCTACCTTGTTTGTGGTGTGAGCGCCTATACATCAGAACAGTTCTGAAGCTACAAGTCCTTGAAGTCTCATGTGCAGTTTACGGATGGATGGGTTCAGGAGCGGCAGATCATAAAGCCAGCAAACAGTGGGAACACAGTAACTCGTACAAAGGTAAGCTGTGCTCAGACGGGCTCTGGCACCTGCTAACCGTTAGTGCTAACAATCACTCACGCATGTAATGTACTTTTAACTAGCTGCTATGTGTTTCAAAGGTTTAGAACACACTCTCATTGACATCAGGATACTGTGGAAAGTTATGTTCGGTCGTCTTACAGCCGCGATCCAAGCGAGCCGACGACTCTTTTTATCTCTGACACTTGTTCTCCGTGGTTGCGCCTCCAGGCAGGAAAGCGGTGGAAAGTTAACCCATTCCCTATGTTTTTCCCATGGCGATCATGTGTTGCGCTGTTACAGCCCACAACACAGCAACGGTTTACCATGGTTGAAATCAAGTTAAGGTGAAATTAATCAAATTAAAACACGGCTGAGAGGGAGTACAGTACGCGGTAGTCATAGGCAGTAGTCTGAGTAGCGGCGGCGGAGGCAGTCAACATGACGCCCAAGCCCTATTATTAATATATTCTTACATGTTTTAAATGCTTAACAGTTAATTACCTGTGACAAAGTGAGCACCGCAGACTCTGGCGTATTCCAGCTTAACACCGTCCAAATCGGACCTGGATATCCATGTCAGCCATAGGTGAAGGCGTTGTTCAGATAGCTGTTTTGTTTTTTCACATTGATTCACGATTACGGCTGGTAGGTGATAGAGCGTTGTTCTCCACTTCCACGGGCCGTGCAACCAACTATTAAACACGTTTTCCCCATTGTTCACTTTCAATACTGCCTAAGGCATCATACAATGCAGGGTCAACGGTGCGAAACGACTGCCACCCAATATGGCGGACGCGCTGAGTAGTCACGTGAGCATGACGTCACCTGAAAACCCCCTATTGGTAACAGTGTATGATGTAAATAGAGTGCGTAACTGAGCACAAATGCAAGGCTAAAGAATTACAACTAAAATCTAAATGATTGTTGCAGGGAATGAGCATTGGTAAAGTTAAATGTACCAGTTTAATAAACAATACTGGTCATTAGTAAAACAAGGGCAATGTACGTTAACAGTACAGTTAACTTTCAGTATAATATAACAATAGCACTGAACTCAGAACACAGAAATTAGATATTTAACACTGGAAGTGCTACAGCTAAATATTACAAACCCAACATTTTAATGATACGATCAGGGACGTGCAGGGGGGGGGGGGGTGCTTGAGCACCTGCCCCTTTGCCCCTTGATGGCCAAAGTGCCCTTTTGTCAGTGTTTTTTTATGTGTGCATGTTTGTGTGTGTGTGTGTGTGTGTGTGTGTGTGTGTGTGTGTGTGTGTGTGTGTGTGTGTGTGTGTGTGTGTGTGTGTCCGTGTCCAAAAGTAATAATAATTTAGATCCACCGTGCCACGGCAACCAAGGCCAGTTAAATGATCCACATAACCTTCCCTCACTCTGCCCTTCATTTCCTCTCGCAGTTCTGCTGCCTCGCTGCTACTACCGCTCTGCCAACTGAGCTACAATATACACTGGAGTGCTAATAGCCCTTTGTTAGAACGAGTCGCTTTGAAGCCACCAGCCGCCATATTGGTACACCCCATTTTCCTCCAGTAACTAGGGAATATGTGCGCTACAGCATCGAATAACGAGGATATTCTCATGTTCAGGGGGGGCTTAAAATTTTTAAAATGTCAAATGCCATACACTTTCATGTTATGTTCTAAAACTATCAAGTACTGAGAAAGTCATGTGCTAAAATATTTTGCATTTTATTTATTTAAATAAAATATATATACATATATATATATATATGAAAAGTTTCATCGCAAAACGCGCCAAATTTGAATTTTTTAAACTACCCGTACCAATTCATTGCTGATGGAGAGGGCAATGTAACCTGACACCGCCAGATAGATTTGCTTCGCATATCCATCTGGAAACCTTCCGTTGAAGTAATTTTGGGAAGGGGCGAAAATACTGGTTAGCTGATTGGCCTATGTTGGTGATAGACGGGCCAAATAAACCAATCAGATCAACGAAGCATATGACATACTCGTCAACATGCTTCGACGACGAACGAAAACACAACCACAAGCCAAGCTACTCTTGCTGCTGCAGGTAAAGGCTCGTTAGCTCAGCAAAGAAATACTCTGTAATTCCGATAAAACTTGCTCGATAGCCACGCTAACGCTAGTTTCATCGGCTGAAGCCGCCATGTTCTTAAGACTGGACTGTTGCGCTTCTCGTTGCGTCACACCTCAACCCGCCTCAAAGCCAACGCTGATTGGACGTTCGTTTGGTGAACGGCTCCAAATTTTCTTCAGCGGAGAGTAGCCAGACTGATCTGCGAGTGAAACCTTGAAAGCTCGCGAGATCAGGATGGTCTCACGAGGCTAAGGGCAATGTGGGTGCTGAATCATTCTTCAGCAAAACAAGTTAAATCCCACAGACACGGAGGCTCTAAAACACGCCTTTTTTTCAAAACGCGATACAAGGAGGGACTATGTCTCCCGGCTGGCCTGGGAGCGCCTTGGGATTCCTCCTGAGGAGCTGGCCCAAGTGGCTGGGGAGAGGGACGTCTGGGCCTCCCTACTGAAGCTGCTACCCCCGCGACCCGACCCCGGATAAGCGGAAGAAGACGGACGGGCGATACAAGCCTGAACGTTTCCACACAAACAGCGATGCATCCTCTCAGCCAATCAGCGCACGCGTTGGTCCGCCGCAGAAACAAAGAAGACGAAGCCTGCGCTCGCCGCATTGCTATCAAAACATAGCACAAAACTGGCTCAAACACAAGAAAATGAACACTTTTGAAGGCTTAGAGGAACCAATACTACTCGCCCCTCGTCCACGGAAACGGGGGCGATCTACGGAATACCACGAAAGCGAGAAAAAGCGCAAAATCAGGAATTCTGGTGGCGGAAAAATTCCCCAGATTTCCTGCGCTCACAATGCTAGAGACAATCCTCATCTTTGTCATGCCGATCTCATTACGGACGCCGACCTGGCTTTAAATCATGCCAAATTCTATGACAATCCTAGTAAGGTAGTCCAGGATGCCTTTATTCTGAGTTTAATGGACATTTCCAAACAAAAACGCCAGCGTGTGCAAGATGAAAATGTTCGAAAACACAAGGATGTCAATGTGAAGTACACATTTCTCTCTGAGAAAGAACACTCAAAGAAGATTCCAGTTTGCAAGAAAACTTTTGTTAAAGTGTTTGGTAAGTCAGATTTGTTTTCTTGTTTTACGTAGTTAACTTTTTGATAACGTCAGCAGCGCCAATTCGGCAAGCTACTAGCTGCTAACTAGCTGCTAGCAAGCTACTAGCTGCTCGTATCCCTAGTGCTTAAAGTGGCTGCCTTTCGGTGTTTATTTAAGTTAAGATGATTATGAACATTGAGGCTAAATTTATTTATGTCAAGCTGTCATTGTCTCATGAAGTGTTAGAGAGGATGGGTACACACCATAATATAAAACGTTATTTTGTCACCATCACAAATACATTTATTTTGTTTTTGTGTATCATAAAATTGAGAAATAAGACAAACACACATTAAACAATACAGACAGGAAAAAATATTTGTCCTCTTAGTGTCTACTTTTTTGAAAGTACTTAGTTACAATAAAAGCAAACACAAAAGATGGGTCAGGAATGATGGGTAAGAAGATGTCACAGTAGTATATCGCAATATTATTATTAATAATAATATTATCATGATTATTTTAGGAGACAAACAATTTAGATGGGGAGGACATTTTCTACATTTATGTTTAGTTCTGTAGGGGAAAGCCGATTGCATAGGCAGTTATGCATCTGTTTGGATGAAATAGATCTTGGTTTCATGACATGTATATTCTTATTCTAAGCTGTGCTTTTCTTTTGTCATTTCAGGCATCACCAAGAAAGACCATCCCGCATCGCCCAGTATTACTCCACTAATATAGAGCCTTGTCCTGAAAACCGCGGAGGGCTGCGCAATGCTGAAGAAGTGGTTAGGAAGCGAGAGCAGGTCAAGACACACATACAGACTTTCACCTGTCCTGCAAGTCATTATGGACGGAGAGGAGCCCCTGGACGCAAGTATTTGCCTTCTGATCTTTCAGTTTGACGCATGCATGAACTATTTAAACAACAGAACCACGACCAAGTCAGCTACTCTCTGTACTACACAATTTTTTCCAAAGAATTTAATCTCGGGTTTGGGCATCCAGCCACTGATGCCTGTGCCACCTGCACAAAACATCGACTCTCTATGAAGGATCCAAGTTTGACAGATAAAGAAAAAAGAACAAAAAGTGCGATGTTCATCCTGCATCGAAGACGAGCTCGAGTATTTTACGACCAGCTGAATATTGTGGACCCCACTGCACTCACCGTTTGCTTTGACATGATGCAAAACATGGCTCTGCCACGAACACCGATCGGGCAGGCATACTATTCAAGGCAGCTCTACCTGTATGTGTTTGGCGTGGTGGTCCATCATGGTGAAGGCAGTAATCAAACGAAAAATGATGTCCATCTTTATGTGTGGATGGAGCATGAAAACAAAAAGGACTCAAACATGATTGCCTCTGCACTGGACGACTGCTTTCGAGTTCGGTTGAATGGTATTCTGCATCAAAAAAATAAACTCAGACTGTTCAGTGACTCCTGCTTTGGGCAGAACAAGAATATGAATGTACTGTCCATGCTCTGTGCCTTACGAAAGTCTGCATTTCCTGACACTGAAATTGAATTCACATTCCCCATTCGTGGACATAGTTTTCTGCCTGCTGACAGAGTGTTTGGGCGGATTGAGCAGATGATACGTAAACAGGATACAATCCTGCACCCCACAGACTACTATGCAATATTACGTAAGCACGGTAACTTGCACATCTATGGCACTGATTGGAATGCACGAGACTTTAAATCTGAAACACAAAACTTTGTTAAATCACAAAGGTCATTCAAGCTGAGTGACGCCCGGATGCTGTGTATCAGGAATGATCAGATTGGTTACAAAACGTCCTATTCTGCAGAATATTGCTACCATTCTGTTCTAAAACGTGGAAAGCAATGGAGGAAGTTCAACCCAAAGCCTCTTGCGATGGTGTCTACTGTGAAGGCAGCAAAAAAGACTGATGTTGAAAACCTTCTGTCTGAAATTGGAGCTTCAGCCGATGTCACTGAGTTCTATCGCCAAGCTTTGTCTTGTGCAAGTTATAACACCGAGGTTGACAGTGATGTTCATTCTAACCGGGAGACTGAAAATGAGGAATGAGGAGTTTATGAAGGTTGTTTGTTCTGATGATGCACTTTGACTTTGTGTCATTTGTTCTGATGATGCACTATGAATTTGTGCAATTTGCTTATTCTGTTCAGGTAGGATGGTGAAATACTAAGCTACTACAGTTTTACAGTCACTACACAGTGTTTTATATAAATTGTTTTAAAAACGTTAATCTCAGGAAGTTATGTTGGTTTACTGACAGTTGAATGTCTGGGGGGGGGGGGGGTCATAAAATCAGTTTGAATAATATTCAAGCAGCAGCAATGTGAAGATGCTGTTTTATAATCTATTTTCAATCCAAGATGGATATGTCTCACTTTGTGAAAACATTTACAAATATATAAATAACAATATACAAAAACATATTTACACATATGTAAACATATATACATACACACATACTTATAAATACATATAAGTTTAATATGAATAACATGTAAAATATTTCAGCACCTAATTTCCTAGTAGTTGATAGTGTTAGTACATCCACTGACTGTAGAATTACCTATGAAACGTTTTCACCCAGCCAGAAAACAACCAAACTGAGGGTTTCCCTTTTACCAATATTTTGTTGCTATTATTGCTTAATTTTTTGTTGATCCTTTGATGCAGTTCAGATATAAATAGCAGGTGATATTTCTTTTACATGACATACAGCACAACAACACTAGATGCTGCCTAAACAACTGCTATATTTTGTTTAGACTTTTGCTTATTTATAATAGCGTAATCAGGATTTCACAAAATGATAGTGCTATTTATTTCACCAGTTCTAGTGTTAGAATTAGAATTACGACAAATACAACCGAGGAACACCATTTACATTTTTTTTATTGTACGAAGGCTTCCACGCTGTCCATTAATAAATTAGTACAAACCAGGGGCAGAGCTAGACATTCTCATCATCAGGGGCTTAGCCCATAAAATATTACTTCATTACGAGGGTAATTTGGTGCACCAAAAAAGTAAAAATTATTCAATCTGTTGATGTGGTCACAAAATTAATTTAATATAGGCCTTTACATATCTTAAAGTTTAATCTGCTGTTTTTTAATAATCGTACTAGTATATACCAATAGTATATTAATTTGTTCTCATTTGAATGATGAAATGGACAACCACTCATGTAACAATTCAGTCTTGGTGTCACCAATCTTACTCAAAGCACAGTATTGAGTACTCCATGCTCCTTATGTATTACGATTTACTGAACGTTTAAACATTGACAACTCACTATTGTTAGGGAAATAATTAGTTGTCTGAGAGGATGTAGGTAAGGAGAAGCTGTTATCTACACTTCAGATATATGATGTAAGAAATGTTTGGAATGTTAAGATAAATTACATGAAATTGGCTACACAGAGCAACTACAGCCCAGTTGTACATTTGTTGAAGTTTGAATTTAATATTTGAAAGGCTGTCAGTGTCAGTAACACTTCTTCTTCCAGTGCAGAGTAAATACAAGAAATTTATTTGCAGGTCCTTGAATGTATAATTTTGATGTGTTTTATGTATGCAGACAGAGTATCTTAGATTTAAAAAATAAGGGTGGGGTTTATCTCTGCACATTTCTGTATCTTCAAAAGAAAATACAGGATATATCTAGACAACAGACATACTTTTTAATATATTTGGTTTAATTGGCAAGTTTTTACCATCTGGCTCTGTTGCTGGTAAGTTCAAATGCAAACTTTTTCAAAGTGGGAAAAAAGTCCCAATTCAACATTCATCAGATTGGGCGCTGCTTTATAATTTATAATAATAATTGAACTTTATTGATCTCACAATGGAGAAATTCACTTCTGCATCTTTACCCATCCCCTCGGGGAGCAGTGGGCTGCCACTGTGCGGCGCCAGGGGAGCAATTGGGGGTTAAGGGTCTTGCTCAGGGACCCAGAGTTGTAGTCTGTGGGAGTTGAACTCAGAACCTCTGGGACCCAAGCTCAATGCTCTAACCACTAGGCCACCAGATTAACAAAAAATACCCGCGAGGAATGGGTTACTCACCCCACCATGGATTACCCGTTTTACAAGAACAACAAAACTGTTCCAACTCCGGTCCAACAGTCCGTTCCCGCTTACAAGCGTGGTTAGGATCTGCCACTCCAAAATCCAGGCAAAAAAGTCGAGCGTAGTCCCGTTCTGCGGCTCTAAACCCAGGGAAAACGTGCAGGAAAAGTCTGTAGCTCCAACTGGTTAGCGGAGAAAAAATAATAGTCCACAACGGCACAGATCCGACCTCGTTCATGAACGGCCGCCGGTACGGAGCCCCCGGGCACGCACACTCCCAGTCCCGTTCTCCACCCAGTCCATCACAACCAATCAAATTGCTTAAACTTGATTTTGCCCTTGTCTGACCAGTAGGGTAGGGACAAGTAAAAGTGATGCATTTACTGGCGGTAGTAAATAACAGTTGTTAACGAAACACTACATTTATTGTGTGTTTTAAGCCAACAGAAAATACCTGTGTGTGCTATATTGTTATGGACTTTTCCAGTGTGTAAACATCCAATATGTAAGTGTAAAACTTTAACCAAATTAAGTAAAAGGTGGTTATTACTATTCAAAGTGAAAAGGTCTACAATGCATTGTATTTAAGAAAATGTTTAAGGGGTGTAGGAGGAAAAAAAAGGTTATATATGTAACCTGAGGGGTTACATCATCCCCCTTCTAAAAGTCCAGATGCCCTTATCGGACTATCTCTGCAGAACAAATCAATTTACCCTTAGGTGGCTAAATTACTTGTCATAAAACCCCAACTAATCTACAGGAGGCACACACTGGAATACAGTGTCATGGCTCTTCCTTCCAATGGTGATTCTCACTCCTCGGTGTACTATCACAAACGGCTTGTCGAGAGGATGTCCAGGCTTGTCATAACTGAGTCGAATGACTGGTTTAATTGCTCGACATGAGTGATGATCACCAAGGAGTTCGGCACTGCTTTCAGATTGACTAGCCAAAGGCAGCGATTCCCCAGCTAGACCTTTATCTGCCACAGGGTCGTCAGGCAGCTGCCTAACCTCTGTATCCTCTTCAGGCTCTGAGAAGGTAACAACACTCATAGGCTCTGTTGGACCAGCACTGTTTGAAGGTAGTATTGGGTCTGTAGTGACAGCAGACCCCCGTCAGTTGACGTGATCTGCAAGGAGATCTAGTGCTTGGGAAACAGACTCTCTTCGAGCAGCGGATAGGAACCACAGATCATCTTCCTCCGCCTCAGACATAATCTCCTTGTCAGTTCTTTGCATTGCACTGTCATCATGCCTGTTTTTCTTGGTCTCCGCTGAGGACCTTGTTTCTGGTCTGTGATACTCTGGTTTCTCTTCATGATCAACAGGAAACCAAACCAAGTGTCCAATAGGTAGGAGATGGTTACGATGCAAGGTTTTGACAATGATTCTGCCCTTTTCTGGCTTTACCTTGTAAACCGGCAGGCATGGCAATTTTTCAGTGTCTATATAGGGGCTTGAGTTCCACTTGTCTCCAAGTTTATTCTTGCCAGGTACACCTGTAACTTGAATAAGTACTCTGTCTCCTGGTTCTAGAACTTGATTTATCACCCTTGTGTCATAGTATCTTTTGTTGCGCTGGTGGTTCTTGTCTGCAACTTCTTGTGCCAGTTTGTAAGCCTTTTGCAACTCTGCTTTTAGCTCTTCAACATACTGAAGGTAACTTTGATGGTCTTTGCCATCTGGAGATGTTCCAAAGCATAGGTCAACGGGCAGACGAGCCTCACGACCAAACATGAGGTAGTATGGCGAGTAACTGGTAGCATCGTTTCGTGTACAATTGTAAGTGTGAACCAGCAAACTGATATGTATGACTCCACTTTTGCTTTTGCGAGGGATTGAGTGTGCCCAGCATAGATAGGAGTGTGCGGTTAAAACGCTCTGGTTGTGGGTAACCCTGAGGATGATAAGGAATTGTCCTAGACTTCTTTATGCCCAGCATTTGTGGAAGTTCTTTGATTAATCGACTCTCAAAATCACGCCCCTGATCAGAGTGAATCCTCGCAGGGAGCCCGTAATGAACAAAGAACTTTTCAACCAAAATCTTGGCAACGGTTGAGGCTTTTTGATCTTTACTGACGTAGGCCTGGGCGTATCGGTTGAAATGGTCTGTGACCACAAGAACATTGGCCACTCCCTTCCAATCAGGCTCAATAGATAGAAAAGCTATACAGAGTAAGTCGAGAGGGCCACTGCTTGTGATTTTGTTTAGTGGTGCAGCCCGCCGATGTAAGGTGTCGAAATCGTAAGTGATAAGGGCGTCTAACCACCTATGACCTGTTGCGTTCAACTTGGCAGTTGTAAGTACGTAAGTGAAGGGGTTATTGTCTGTCCTCACAGTAAAGCGGGCCCCATAAAGATAGTCATGGAACTTATCCACGACTGCCCACTTCAACGCCAAGAATTCTAGTTGGTGAACGGGGTAGTTTCTCTCTGACTGGCTCAACTTGCGACTAGCAAATGCAACAGGGCGCAAGCCATCAGAGTGGCTTGCGCTCTGAGTGGCTTGGAGGGGGGATAGTATGGGGTGACGAAGCCCTCATTTTTCTTTTGTTTCTTTTGTGTTGGTGGGTACCCCTTTGTAAGATCTGTGAGGGGCCGGACTATAGCAGAATAGTTGGCGATAAACTTGCGATAATAAACACAGAACCCTAAAAAGGACTGCAGTGATTTTACGTTCACTGGGGGTTCCCACTACGCCACAGCCTTTATCTTGTCAGGGTCTGTTGCTACACCAGCAGCAGACACTATGTGACCAACATATTTGACTTGGGGCTGGCAAAATTGGCACTTATCAATGGACAGTTTTTAACCTTGTTCTCTCAGGCGATCAAGCACCGAACACAATAAGATCATCGAGGTAGACGAGACACTGGAGGAGATTCATATCGCCTACTGCCTTCTCCATTAATCGCTGAAAGGTCGCTGGGGCACCTGTGATCCCTTGAGGCATGGGTTCGAACTGGTAGAAACCCAAGGGGCAAATGCAGTTTTTTCCTTGTCTTCTTCTGCCATTTCAATTTGGTAATAACCACTGCGAAGGTCGAGCACGGAGAACCAGCGACTTCCAGTGAGGCAGGTCAAGGCATCGTCTATTCTTGGAAGTGTGTATTGGTCTGGTATGGTTCTGAAATTAAGTGTGCGGTAATCAATGCACATTCAAATTTTGCCGGTTTTCTTTCTTGCGATTAAAATTAGGGAGGCATATGGTGAACGAGATTCTTTAATTATGCCAGCAGCAAGAAGATCTTGTAAATGTCGACGGACATCATCAATGTCTGCGGGAGCCAGGCGTTTTACCCGTTCTCGAAATGGTCTGGAATCTTTTAATCGCATGTGGTGTTCAACCCCTTTCGCAAGTCCAACATCCCATTCTGTCAAAGAGAAGACTTTGGGGCGCTCAGCCAACTGTTGTGATAGTCTGACTTTCCAGTTTTCAGGAATGGGGGAGTCACCAAAATTGAGGGCTGCCGGGTCAAGTCGTTGGTGTGGTACTTGTCAGCTTTGTGGACATGAGCTATGACCGACCCTTTAGGGAGGGACTTGGGTTTGGCTGTTTCATTTTTCAAGAACAGTGGAAATCGTTCTGCATCCATGTCCATGGACAAAAGCACGCATGAGGGCATTAGTACCCCTGCTGAAAAGGATCTGATAACAGGTGTTTCAATCACCAGTATGTTGTCCTTCAAATATTCTGAGAAGGACACTTTACACATAGCTGTAACTCCAGAACCAGGGGGTATAGTAAGAGGCCCAGGTCCAACCCATTTCACAAAAGCTACAGCTGTGTTTGGGGTCACAGGTGACTTTTGGAGGGGCTGTGGACATACCCGCATAGTTTGTGCCAGCTTGCTGCTCTTTGATGGCATTTGGGGCTGTGGCTCATGAATGAAAGTCCGTGCATTTGTGCCAATAATCACCGGCTGCTGTTCAGGACCATTTGGTTCAGGGCAGACTAAGGCCAAGACTGTCCGGGACCCACCATTTACAATTTCCTCAGGAAACTCTATTTGAGCAGCGAAAACCTTTATGGGGTAACTGTTTTGACCAAGACCCCAAAGGTCTAAACTCGAGATGGGGTGTAAGGGTAAGTGGGATAGGTGTTGGGTATACCAGCCCTCAAATACAATAGAAACAGTGTAACCACTGTCCATTAATGCATCACAAGGCTGGCCTTCAATGATAATTCGGCCTACTGTTGGTGCTCCAATGAGACCTGTAGAAATCTGGTAAGGTGTGGGAGGACCAAATTGACTCACAGAGACTTGGCCACCTTTTCTTTCTGTCTCAGACGACAGCGAGTCATCCGAGGGATTACACTAGGCTACAGTTCAAAGACTTATAAATCAACACCTCTGTGCTGTTCTTGTTACAGAAGTGTTTACAAATCCATTACACAATATTAGGGTTCTTGGCCCTGTGGCTTGTTTTTTCTCTGGTTGTAATATTCTTGGTTCTGTATTGGTTTATGTTTATTATTTGACCAATTAGTCCTCTCCCCTGCCTCAGGTTCTGTTTTGGGTTCAGTCTTGTCTGGATTCTTATTTAGCTTGTGTACTGTTTTTGTTATCCTGTCCCTGTATTAGTTGTGGTTTTCATCATGTGCTCTGTTAGTTTTTGCTTTATTTTCTATCTTAGGTTTGGTCCTTGGTTATTCTGGTTCTGTATTTACCTAGTTTAGATTCTGTTCCCTTCCACTAGTCCTGTCAGCTGCCTCAGTGACTCCCCCGTCCTTGATCACTTCTACCTGTTCTGATTGATTAGTTGTTCACTCTGCTCACCTGTTCCTCTGCCTATTTATACCTGCCTCAGTTCTCTTCTCCCTGCCAGAACGTCACACATGTTTCATTTCACCAATCCACTGGTAAGAACCATCCTGCATTTATGTATCTACCTGTGCATCTGGTTTGATCTGTGATCTGTTTTTGAGTATGCCCCATTTTTTGTTTTTACCTTGGATGTCTGCTCTGTACCTTTTGTGGATTGTTTTTTGTCTGCCTGGCTGACCCATCATCCCCTCAATAAATCCTGTTTAAGCTTACCTCAAGTGTCTGGCTGAATACCGAGTTCATATCCTCCTAAATCATTACACTGGTAGCTTAGAGCAAAGATTGTTGAAATACTTGTGATTGTTGTCATGATCTTCCTGGGTGTCATGTTGGACACAGATAATCTGTTTTGTAGCGGCTTTTGAAGAAGATGCATATTATTTTGTTTGCCATTATATACACTTTTGCATAGAAAGCAGAGGTTCTGAAAAACTAAATATGATGTGCAGCATCAACTGACAAGTGAGTATCTAAGTTACATAATTTTAAAAGGAATATATGAGTCACATAACATTTTTAGCCATGGGGTGTCCAAGGGTTCTGTTTTGTCAGGAACTGTTACTGGGCCCGAATTCAGCCACACACAGAGCCTTGTTCCAGCGTTTTAATTGAAGATTATGAGTTGTGTAGACGGAAACCAGAAGTCTGTACCAGATAACAGCGGAGGGATGGTGTAGATGGCTGGAGCTGAAGCGGCGGAGCAAAGCTGGAGCCAGAGGATGTGAGGGAACACCGGCAGGCAGGTGGCTAACACAGAGGTAGCTGGAGGACTGCTAGTAGACTCGAGGAAGCACTGGAGACAAGAGGTGTGGAGGAGGCGAACTGAGGGGAGCATATATAGGAGGTTGGACAGGTGGAATGAGTCCGGACATGATTATTGCAGCAGGTTAAACTGATCCAGCATGGAGTGAAGCAGGGCAGAGTGGATGAATGAAGGATCTGGAACTGTCCATGGTGCAGCAGGGAGGACTGCACCCTGACATCACTCCCCCCTCAAGGCCGAATCCCAGGCGGCCTAAAAAACAGTCCAAAACAAGAACACCCATCCCGGGTGTCCGGAGGGAGGACAGGACGGGGGGTTAGTGACCAACAAAAGTGTTGGGAGAACTCAGGAACTCTTGTCTGCGCTGGAACTCAGGAACTCTTGTCAGCACTGGAACTCAGGAACTTGTCAGCGCTGGAACTCAGGAACTTGTCAGCGCTGTAACTCAGGATCTTGTTAGCGCTGGAACTTGAAAACATGGAGCGCTGGAATTTGAAAACGTGGAGCGCTGGGACTCGGGAACTTGAGAGCGTGGAACTCGGGAACTTGAGAGCGCCAGAGGACACAGACGGCGACTTGGTTTCGCCGGAGGGCTCTGGCGACGGCTTGTGAGCGCTGGCAGCGAAGACTCGGGTGCGCCAGAGGGCACAGACGGTGACTTGGTTTCACCTGAGGGCTCTGGTGACGGCTTGCTGCTTGGCTGATGACCAGATGAGCTGGCGGGGGACGACCCGGACGCAGGAGGCGGTGGAGCAGCAAGGTCTCTGGTGGCGGACTTCGAGGAGGACGACCTAGGCGAGCCGCAGTCAACCGGCAGCGGAACAGCAGGGTCTCCGGTGGCGATCGTCGCAGAGGACGACCCCGTTGTGGCTGGAGCAGAGGCGGTCATCGTGGAGGACGACCCCGCCATGGCTGGAGCAGAGGCGGTCGTCGCGAAGGACGACCCCGTCATGGCTGGAGCAGAGGCGGTCATCGCGGAGGACGACCCCGCCGTGACTGGAGCAGCCGGCAGCGAGGCAGCAGGATCTCAGGCGGCCGGCAGTGGAGTTTCACCCTGGTTCTCCTGGTGTAGAGCTCCACTGAAGGATCCTCGGGTGGTTCTGGAGCCTTGACTGGAGGCGGGTCCCCCTGGACCGCCTCGGACGACTCTGGAGCTTTGACTGGAGGCGGGTCCCCCTGGACCGCCTCTCTGGACACTGGAGCTGGCACTGGAGGCGGGTCCCCCTGGACCGCCTCGCTGGACTCTGGGGCTTGGAAGGGAGGCGGGTCCCCCTGGACCGCCTCGCTGGACTCTGGGGCTTGGAAGGGAGGCGGGTCTCCCTGGACCGCCTCGCTGGACTTGGGAACATTGAGAGGGAGCGGGTCCTTTTGGCCCGCCTCATAGGACTCGGGAACCTCGGGCTGAGGCAGAGCAGCACCATCGGAGGCCTTGGGCTGAGGCAGAGCAGCACCATCGGAGGCCTCGGGCTGAGGCAGAGCAGCACCATTGGAGGCCTCGGGCTGATCTTTCTCAGCGGCTGGCGGGTCTTTTTTCATCGGTGGCCGGTGGGTCTGTTTTATCGGCGGCTGGTGGGTCTGTTTTATCGGCGGCCGGCGGGTCTGTTTTATCGGCGACCGGCGGGTCTGTTTTATCAGCGACCGGCGGGTCTTTTTTATCGGCGGCCGGCGGGTCTGTTTTATCGGCGACCGGCGGGTCTGTTTTATCGGCGACCGGTGGGTCTGTTTTATCGGCGGCCGGTGGGTCTGTTTTATCGGCGGCCGGCGGGTCTGTTTTATCGGCGACCGGCGGGTCTGTTTTATCAGCGACCGGCGGGTCTTTTTTCTTGGCGGCCGGCGGGTCTTTTTCCTCGGCAGCCGGCGGGACTGCGCTTGCTTCGACTGGCGGGACTGCGCTTGCTTCGGCCAGCGGGACTGCGCTTGCTTCGGCCGGCAGGACTGCGCTTTCGTCGGCCGGCGGAGCTAAGAGCTCGGAGACGGATGGCGGAGCTGGGAGCTCGGAGATGGCCGGTGGAGCTGGGAGCTCGGAGACCGGCGGCAAGCCCGGCGGCAAGCCCGGCGGCAAGCCCGGCGGCAAGCCCAGCGTCTGCGCCGGGAGGAGCAGGCGGCAGAAGTTGCATCTGCGGCGGGGACAGCAGCGACAGGCGCAGCAGCAGTGGGAGGAGCTGAGTCCAGATCCGTGCCAGGGGCTGTGATGGACGGAGGCGGGTCCCTCCGGACCCCCTCTCGAGAGAGGGAAACAGCAGCCAGCGGCAACAAAGCAGGGGACGCTGCTGACAGTGATGCAGCGGGAGTGACGGCAGAGGCAGCGGCAGCTGATGGAACTGACAGCCGGGCGAGAGGAGGTCTAGGCGGGTGCGATCTGTAGAACGTATCCGCCCGAGCAGTCGCCATGATACACTCGACCTCCTCAGCCAAGCCGATTATCCCCAGGTTGGACAGGAATGTAGTCCTGTCCTTCCACTGGTCTCAAAAATTCCCCACCGAACTTAGCCAAATCCACGGCGGGTTGAGGGTGGCGCATTTATCCAGTAATCCTCACAACTCGGAAAAAACTGTCTCCACACTCCGTGTTTGGTTCAGGTCCATTCTGCCGGCTCCAGCACGTTGGCTTTGTGTGTGTGGTGACGGGCTCTGATGGCTGGTTCGTACTGTAAGGAACTGGTTACTGAGCCCGAATTCAGCCACACACAGAGCCTTGTTCCAGCGTTTTTATTGAAGATTACGAGTTGTGTTGATGGAAACCAGAAGTCTGTACCAGAACACAGCGGAGGGATGGTGTAGATGGCTGGAGCTGAAGCGGTGGAGCAAAGCTGGAGCCAGAGGATGTGAGGGAACACCGGCAGGCAGGTGGCTGACACAGAGGTAGCTGGAGGACTGCTAGTAGACTCGAGGAAGCACTAGAGACGAGAGGCGTGGAGCAGGCGAGGGAAGGATGATGACGAACCAGCGGTGAGAGCAGAACTGAGAGGAGCATATATAGGAGGTTGGACAGGTGCAATAAGTCCGGACTTGATTATTGCAGCAGGTGAAACTGATCCAGCATGGAGTGAAGCAGGGCAGAGTGGATGAATGAAGGATCTGGAACTGTCCATTGTGCAGCAGGGAGGACTGCACCCTGACAATACTATCATGTCATGTGAACAAAATACCACTCCATCACTCATGCTGTCCTTGATGGGACAATCTTCTCCTTACACTTTCCCTGACATAAAGCAGTCTAAAGGTCAATTGAGTATAGTGTCTACAAGGAGGGACAAAGCAGATTAAACATCTTGAAGAGGCTCAAAGGCCCTTCAGTATTTGCAGCAAGATGATGCAGATATTTTCTGTTGTGTTGTGTGTTATCTCTTCTGTCATTTTCTTTTGGGGTAGCATCAGATGCAACTGACTTACTTGTTGAGTTTCTTCAAAAAAGATGATTTTCTGGGGACTCATCAAGAACCTCTGGGGATGATTTTAAATGGAAGTATTCTTCATAAATGAAAAACATTATGGACAACCCTTAGCGTCCTCTTCATCGGATTGTTCATCCATTGTAAGACAGACCGAGATCCTTCCTGCATGCAGCTGTAATGGGTGGCATCAATGAATCTCTAGAAGTCAGTCAGGTTTCAAAGAGATATTTTATTCTGGGGAAGAAGAGTAAAAACAAATCAACTTCCTCTTCAACACACTCTCCCTGCAATCCAGCCCCACACCAGAGCGAAACAACGCTGTCTACTAACATTTTTTTCTCAGATTCGATAAAAGTCAACAAAAAAAAACAGATATCTCCTCACAAAAATAATAAACTAAAAACAAGAGGAGAAAACGCCACCTGATGGCCACAACGACACAATACAGTGGGAGAGAGTTAAATAAACAGAGATAAAAAGGTATAACTTAAAATAAAAACACATACCTGGGGAAGAAGAGTAAAAACAAATCAACTTCCTCTTCAACACACTCTCCCTACACTCCAGCCCTAAATGTGAAAATAAAAACAATGTTCAACCGAGCTGTGCTGGACTAGCACCGGTTGTTTGCACCAAAATAAACAAAAGAAATTATAATAAAACTGTTTATAAAAACCCACAATGACGGTCAAAACTGCAAAATAACACACTAACAAACAATAATAAACAACACACGGTAGAGAACTCAACATGAACAACATCCATACAGAAAAACCAACATATATCGCAGCAGCAAATTTCCTCTGACTTACCCACAGCGAAACAACGCTGTGAGGGAAAAGGGGGAAGTGGAGGAGCTACGAGGGCATATACATTATAAACGTAGATGCCTCATTGGGCGCAGGTTTGTACGTCAACGTCACCGCCATATTGTATGTGGCAGAAAGTAGTGAACATTTGTGTTCCCTGCGAAATTGGCTTGATCGATGTGCATATATATAGTGCAAGTATTCTAAATGAATTGGTGTGTTTATATATAAGTATATGTCCAGATTATTTATATATATATATATATATATATATATATATATATATATATATAGATAGATAGATAGATAGATAGATAGATAGATAGATAGATAGATAGATAGATAATGTATATACCTGGTATTGACACAGATTAGCAACAGACTTTTTGGGGAGTATTAAAGAGCTAAAATTATGAAAAATATGAGAAATAAGTCATAGGAGAATAAAATAAAAAAGACATAAGTGGTAATGTTATGGGAGAAACGTCATATTATGACAATAAACGCTGACATTTCCAGAAAAGTCACAGTTTGCAGAACTATTTCAGTCCTGGAGTAAAAGGGCCAGGTTAGATTCTTCAAATTATTTTTATTCTTTATGAGAATAAAGTCAGGAGAATGAAACCAAAGGGATACAAAAATAAACTCGGAATATTACAAAAATAAAATTATTACGACACATTCAACATGGCGGATGCTCTGACGCATTGGCAGCATAGGCAGAACCTGCCCGACGAGGCGTCTACATATATGATGCCTATGCTACGAGGGCTGGAATGAACTACGGAAGCCCAGGAGACACAAACGAGGCAGAACGAGTGCAGAAAGGCGACACCCGCAGGCAAAAACAACAAATAAAAATAAGATGAAAATCACAAATTCTCAATATAAAATGAATTAGAAATAATTATAAAAAAGCAAACTTGTAAATCTGTTACACAGCCATCCACAGCTCATTGAAGTAACTCCAACATTTATGCCAACATTTAATTTCCCTTTCGGATTAAACTTTTTTTCTTAATTTTAATAAAAAAATTAAAAAAATAAATACACATTACAGTGATAATGTTATTTTCATGCAATAAGTGATTAAAATTTGTCCTTAATTCTAAATCTCCCTGCAAGCATGTCGAGCGCAGACTGTTGAGCTGTAGAGCTGATTGCACTTTAACGTGTTAAAGCTTCTGCAAAGGAAAAGTTTTCACAAAGAAGCCTTCACTCAGACACCAAATGAAAGCCAGTACCACTATGTTTAGCGAGGCTGCGAACGTTCGCAGACCAGATTCTGAATGTGGAGCACAGAAATCTGGACTCCTTAGTTATTGTCCTTGGTGACTTTAACAAAGAAAACTTACTCATGAACTTCCTGAATATAAACAGTTTATTAAATACCAGAGGGGACAGCATTCTGGATCACTGCTATAACACAGTCAGAGATGTTTATCACGCAGTCCCCCATGCTGCACTGGGCCAGTCTGACCACGTCATGGTTCACCTGATTCCTGCTTACAAGCAGAAACTAAAGCTCTGCAAACCTGTAGTGAATACATCAAAGAAGTGGACCAGTGAGGCTGTGGAAGATCTTCAGGCGTGTTTGGATTCTACTGACTGGGACGTTTTCAGGGCCGCAACCACCAGTCTAGATGAATTCACAGAGGCTGTGACAGCATATATCAGCTTTTGTGAGGACTGCTGTGTTCCAAGAGCCGCCCGTGAAACTGGACACTGTCTCTCTCCCCCGTTCAGGACTTACAAGCTTCTGCATTACATTAACGCACAGTTTACTGAGTGTATATAGCTTCTGTATATATCCCTAAAATCAGTTTTTACTTTTTATTTTACTGTATTCTTATTTTTGTCTGCACCCTCAACACAAAGTCATATTCCTTGTAAGTGCAAACCTACTTGGCGATTAAACTTGATTCTGATTCTGACATGTCGTCATAGTTGCCATCTTGGGAAGGTACAGAGTAGCTAAGCGGTTAGCTAGCTTGTTGTGAAATACAGAAGCGTCCATCTAGTTTCTCAAAGCTATTTTGTCTTTCAATGCTGCTACATCAAGTGCCGACGTCTTGAATGTCGGCCGACGTCTTGAATGTCGGCCGACGTCTTGAATGTCGGCAATAGGCCCGAGCAGCTAAGCGCTGCTCGGGCCTATTGTAACTGCAGATTTTATTATTTAGGCCCGAGCAGCTAAGCGCTGCGAAGGCCTATTGTAACTGCAGATTTTATCAGGCCCGAGCAGCTAAGCGCTGCGAAGGCCTATTGTAACTGCAGATTTTATTATTAGGCCCGAGCAGCTAAGCGCTGCGAAGGCCTATTGTAACTGCAGATTTTATTAGGCCCGAGCAGCTAAGCGCTGCGAAGGCCTATTGTAACTGCAGATTTTATTATTATTATTATTATTAGGCCCGAGCAGCTAAGCGCTGCGAAGGCCTATTGTAACTGCAGATTTTATTATTATTATTATTAGGCCCGAGCAGCTAAGCGCTGCGAAGGCCTATTGTAACTGCAGATTTTATTATTATTATTATTATTAGGCCCGAGCAGCTAAGCGCTGCGAAGGCCTATTGTAACTGCAGATTTTATTATTAGGCCCGAGCAGCTAAGCGCTGCGAAGGCCTATTGTAACTGCAGATTTTATTATTAGGCCCGAGCAGCTAAGCGCTGCGAAGGCCTATTGTAACTGCAGATTTTATTATTATTATTATTATTATTAGGCCCGAGCAGCTAAGCGCTGCGAAGGCCTATTGTAACTGCAGATTTTATTATTATTATTAGGCCCGAGCAGCTAAGCGCTGCGAAGGCCTATTGTAACTGCAGATTTTATTATTATTATTATTATTATTAGGCCCGAGCAGCTAAGCGCTGCGAAGGCCTATTGTAACTGCAGATTTTATTATTATTATTAGGCCCGAGCAGCTAAGCGCTGCGAAGGCCTATTGTAACTGCAGATTTTATTATTAATATTATTATTATTATTATTAGGCCCGAGCAGCTAAGCGCTGCGAAGGCCTATTGTAACTGCAGATTTTATTATTAATATTATTATTATTATTATTAGGCCCGAGCAGCTAAGCGCTGCGAAGGCCTATTGTAACTGCAGATTTTATCATTATTATTAGGCCCGAGCAGCTAAGCGCTGCGAAGGCCTATTGTAACTGCAGATTTTATTATTAATATTATTATTATTATTATTAGGCCCGAGCAGCTAAGCGCTGCGAAGGCCTATTGTAACTGCAGATTTTATTATTATTATTAGGCCCGAGCAGCTAAGCGCTGCGAAGGCCTATTGTAACTGCAGATTTTATTATTATTATTAGGCCCGAGCAGCTAAGCGCTGCAAAGTCTCTTGGACCAATTGTGTAAACCCTAAAGAAAGTCGATTAATTTTCATCAAAGATGTCATTTTGTCATAAAAACGGGTATTATTTTTGACCACAAGATGGCAGCATAATACTTTGAACCTCTGATTTACCCATGTCTATTCTTAATCACTCTTACTTTTATTTATCGACTCTTTAGCTTTCTTATCAGCCATTTAATTACCTTTCACTCCTATATGTGCAGGAACCCAAAGAAACACAGCTGATAACCCCATCATCTGAATATGATATAATATTTGTTGAATTACTAATAAGATATCTGGACGGCTTTCTGAATGATTTCTTTTTAAACTGATCAATGATGAACTTGAATCTGAACATATGACAGCTCTTAATGGTCTCACTTCCTCAATCCATTCTACAGCAACTAATAATGCAATCATTTCTGCCGTATAAACAGATATTCCTTCATTTAATTTCTTCCCTATGTGCAGTTTAAACGCTGGACTTATTACACCTACTCCAGTTTTTCCTAATTGATTTTTTTGATTCATCCGTATACATTTTTACATAATTATAAAACTGTTCTATATATTCCTCCACTATTAAAGAATTACATATATACATTTTATCTCTATTTTTCTTTTCCAATATTGTTAAATCTACTATTGTTTCAGGTAAAATCCATGGTGGTGTTATTGATAATGGTACTGTTGGACTAATATTTCAATGATTTAATCCTAATTCTGTTGCTTTCTGAATAATTGTCCAACCAAATGACTTATTAAGAACCTTCTTTTTCACTGCAGGAATGTAAAGTTACCTTTGTAGGATGGACTTGATCGTGTCCTTGCAAATTAACCCAGTAATTTAATGACAGTTGTATTCTTCTCAGTCCTAACGGCATTTCACCCACTTCCACCTGTAAAGCTGATGTTAAAGTTGTCCTTATTGCTCCTGTTATTAAGCGCAATGCTTTATATTGTATGATATCCAATTTTTTAAGTACTGTCTCCGATGCTGATCCATACACTATACTTCCATAATCAATTGTAGATCTAATTAGATTTATATAAACTAATCTTATAGCTTTCCTATCTGATCATTCATACCCAATGCGGTACCGCGCGCGAGCTATTTTTAGAAACACAACGTCACGATGACGTCACATCACGTGGTACGCAGTAGGGCATGCTTGCATAGTCCGCCGCTGTGTCGCTGTAAAAGAGACGTGCGTTACCCTTGGTTTTACTCGGTAAACGACTGCTTTTTCCAAATCTAAGACTATGGTTTTTAAACATTGTTGCTATGGAACATGCAACAGCGACTCGAGGTACGCTGATCGGCCGCATATGAAGGATGTTTTCTTCAAGACTGCCAAGGAGAAATGTGTGCGCTTGGAACACCGGGGCGGTCGGCCTACACAACAGTACAACCCGGAAAAAGTTACCAAATTCACGTACATATGTAGCAAGCATTTTGTCGGAGGAAAGGGCCCAACCGAAGAACATCCTGACCCAATTCCAGCGACATCAAGTCAAGGTAAGAGTATTTTGGTGGCCGACATGTTAATAAAGTAGCGCCTGCTACCATGACAGCATATAGGCTATCATGGTAGCAGGCGCTAACATGATAGCCTGCTACCAGGATAGCTTACTCAAAAACATTTCAAATGAGACAAACATTAAACATATACCCATTCCTGGACGGTGATTGCAAACAACAACAACAAAAAAAACGGCCGACGCTGCCATGATCGCCGCGCAGGAAAAAAAAAACAAAGCTTACCGTTCATCAACTCGGCCAGTTTTCCAGTCTTTTTAAACCCTCGAACCTCAAGCCATCGTTTGAGCTGAAGGTTGGTGTGTTCTTCCACAGTGCGACCAGTAATCCGTGCGCCTGGGACATCGTCTTGGGAAAGTTTAACGGCTGTAAAGTCGGTCATATCTGTTATCCGTGCGTTCTCTCCTGTATGCGTTCTCTCCTGTATGCCCTACCTAAGCGGCAAAAGGGGCGTTGCTCTTGAGACGGTGACGTCACGTGCGCGGTACCGCATTAAACATCTCAATATATTAAGTATCTTTTTACATTTTTCAAAAACCTTATCTATGTGCACTTCCCAGGATAGTTTTTCATCAAACCATACTCCTAAGAATTTTAATTGCTTTACTCTCTCTAGATCTTTTTTCTGCCCCGAATATGTTTAATATGTTTAAAAGACATTTAAAAACTACTTTGAAATGTTAATATACCGTTCTCTATTTTATATGTATTTGCGGTGCTTTTATGTTGAAAATCTTCCAAACCGGAAGTAGGAAGTAAAGACGCAAACAATAGAAAAGCGTGTGTGCAGAGTTGGTGAATAGGTTGGATTTGGAGCGGCGCGGAAAACAAAACATAAACTATATCGGATTTGGAAAAGGCGGATTTTGGCATAAACTGGTATGGGAATGGTTCTGGTGGAAATGGAGGTAGAAATTGAGGAACGTATGGATTTAGAAGGGTGGACGCCAGTGGGGAGATGAAGCGGGAGAGGACGTTTGATTTGTTTGATTGACGCAACTAAAGAGCATCACTGGACTGTTGTAGCAAAAGTTTTACCTGAAAACATAAGGGTTTTTTTGGTAACAAGATGTATAAAGAATCTTTATTCCTCTGGAGTTTATGCGGCCAATGAGGTACGGTTTTATTGTTTTGCTTGTCTTTATTCATGTAAACCATTATATTCTAATTTGGATTTCTGTTTCCTCTTAGTTCTGACGGCATTTTAAGTGCATTTTCTAAGACATGTACAGACATGTTGTCCGCAATAATGGTCTGTTGAAACCAAAAGAACGACGTTGAGCCTTGATTAACTCGGGAGGAGTAACAGCCAGAACTCACGCCTGCTTCGGGCTGGAGAAGTGCAGAGGGGAGCGGACAACGAGCAGCTCGTTAAGGGGTGACGTCGCTCTCTAGCATCAGGGAGAGGCTGACTGCACGCAGGGATTAGCCAAACCAGAAGCAGCTGTTGTCCGGGAGTGCAGCAGACTTAATTTACCACCAAGTAACACATTTAAGTTAAATGTTAAATGTGAAGAGGTGAATTAACCTTGCTAAGCTTTAAGGGACTCAATAAGTGCTTGAAGGGTAACCTGCTGCACTATACATACAAGTCAGGTGTACACAAGTTAAAAGTTAAACTCAAGTTAAGAAAAATATATACATTTTGTTTGTTTTATCTCATTTAAGGAAGTTGATTCCAGCTAACTTAAGACAGATACGAGTGTTTTTTGTTTGTTGGTTTTATTAAGGGTAACCAAGGTACGGAAAAGGAAAGTTTTGTGATTTGGTTTTACATGGAAATAGTTTCTCTGTCTTGTAATAGTTGAAAGATTTATTATTCAGATTAAGGTGTTTGTAACTTCACAACTAAGTTGATCTTTAACTAGAGAAATAATTTAAGTTTATGAACACATTTAAAGGGTGTGTGTTTAAGTTAGGCTAAATCTACATACTTCTAATGTAAAGATAATTAAGCTAAAGTTAAACAATAAACCCCAAAGGATCTAAACAAAATGGACAATGACATGGCCATGCAGGAAGACTGTGACCACAAGTGAAGCTTTTTCTTGCTTACAGCAAGATGGAATAGGAAAGTTATTCAGATTGAAGAGGAGTGTGGTTCATTTCCAACATTTAGTAACTTTGTTGACTTTGTCACAAGAGAGGCAAAAATAGCATGTAACCCAGTGATGTCGCTACATGCGCTTAAAGCAAATGCTTCAGAGAAAACAAAGCTCATAAAGGCTAGCAGTGTTGGGGCAAACGCATTTGCAAGCAGCACAGAAGAGAAAACAGAAACAAACAAATGTGTATTCTGTGGGTGTCACGTTCTGGTTTATGTTTAAGGTATTTTGCCCTCCTTCCTTAGGTTCTCTGGTTGCTTTGAGTTTTGTCTTGTCTAGGTTCTTGTTTACTGTTAGTTTATCCTGTTTTGTCATCAGTTTTAGTCTTAGCTTTATTTTCTGTTTTAGGTTTGTACTTCAGGGTTGTTTTGTTCTTTATTAGATCGTGTGTGTGTAGTTTGTTTCTGTCCACTTGTCTTGTCAGCTATTTATATTTGTCTGATCTGTTCTTGTTTTGAGCCTCAGCACTGATGTCTGGTCTAATTACTTATTCTGCACACCTGCCTAACTCCACCCCTGCTGCAATCACTTCTCACCGGTTTCACCTGCTTCCACCTCCATATAAACTGTTGAGACCAGACATCAGTGCCAGGTTGTCTGTTTGAGTATAGGTGAGTCTCCTCCTGCAAGTTTGTTTATTGGTTTGCTTTTGGATTTTTGACCCCCTTGTCTCCAGTAACCTGAGCCATCCTGTTTTGCCTGTTCCTGCCGTGCCTGCCCCGTTACTCTGTTTATTTTTGTGCCGTCTTTTGGTTTGACGGTCTTTTTGGCTTTTTTCCCTGTTTTGCTTTTTGTTAATAAAGAACCTGATCTGAACCTCTGCTGGTCTGGCTGAATTCTGGGTCCTCTGCTCTGATTCGTGACAGAACGACCTGGCCAACACAGGACCCATCGCCAGACCAGCACGTTCACTTTTTTGTTGTTTTTTCCCTGACTTTTTTTTCTCTATGATGAGCCTGCTGCGGCCCTGGAGCTCTTTCCCCTACAGAGCTAATTTGCAGTGGGCCTCATTTGAGGGTTCCAGGCTGGCGTTTTGTCCCCCTGGTGTTGGTCCCAGACGCCACACCCAAGGGAGGAGCACTCTGCCGCAGCCGTCCCTCCGCCGCAAACGCCGGCGAGCGGTTACTCTGGCTGACGCATCGGCTCCTGTCCCTGAGGGGTCGCCGCCAGCGGGCGACGTGAAGACCCAGGAGGGTCCGCCTCCGCTCGGCAACGAGGAGGGAGATTCCGAGGGTCCGCCTCTCCCCAAGTCTCCAGAGGGGGCCCTGGAGGGTCCGCCTCTCCCCAAGTCTCCAGAGGGGGCCCTGGAGGGTCCGCCTCTCCCCAAGTCTCCAGAGGGGGCCCTGGAGGGTCCGCCTCTCCCCAAGTCTCCAGAGGGGGCCCTGGAGGGTCCGCCTCTCCCCAAGTCTCCAGGGGAGACCCAGGGGGGTCCGCCGCCAGCGGGCGACGAGGAGACCCAGGGGGGTCCGCCGCCAGCGGGCGATGAGGGGGTCCAGGAGGAACAGCTTCCACCCAAGCCCCAAGAAGGGGTCCTGGAAGACTCGCCCTCGATTTCAGCTCCAGTGCCGGCTCACCGCAGCTTTAAAGCACAGCCTCCAGTGCCGGCTCCCAGCAGCTCAAAGACTCAGTGTCCGGTGCCTGCTCCCCGCAGCTCAAAGACTCAGTGTCCGGTGCCTGCTCCCCGCAGCTCAAAGACTCAGTGTCCGGTGCCTGCTCCCCGCAGCTCAAAGACTCAGTGTCCGGTGCCTGCTCCCCGCAGCTCAAAGACTCAGTGTCCGGTGCCTGCTCCCCGCAGCTCAAAGACTCAGTGTCCGGTGCCTGCTCCCCGCAGCTTTAAGGCACCGTTTCCAGTGCAAGCTCCACGTAGCTTTAGCGCACCGTCTCCAGTGCCAGCTCCTCGTAGCTTTAGCGCACCGTCTCCAGTGCCAGCTCCACGTAGCTTTAGCGCACCGTCTCCAGTGCCAGCTCCACGTAGCATTAGCGCACCGTCTCCAGTGCCAGCTCCTCGTAGCTTTAGCGCACCGTCTCCAGTGCCAGCTCCTCGTAGCTTTAGCGCACCGTCTCCAGTGCCAGCTCCTCGTAGCTTTAGCGCACTGTCTCCAGTGCCAGCTCCCTGTAGCTTTAGCGCACCGTCTCCAGTGCCAGCTCCTCGTAGCTTTAGCGCACTGTCTCCAGTGCCAGCTCCCTGTAGCTTTAGCGCACTGTCTCCAGTGCCAGCTCCCTGTAGCTTTAGCGCACTGTCTCCAGTGCCAGCTCCCCGTAGCTTTAGCGCACTGTCGCCCGAAGCCTGTAGCCAGGCCCTGTCTGTAGAAGACTGTAGCCAGGCCCTGTCTGTAGAAGCCTGTAGCCAGGCCCTGTCTGTAGAAGCCTGTAGCCAGGCCCTGTCTGTAGAAGCCTGTAGCCAGGCCCTGTCTGTAGAAGCCTGTAGCCAGGCCCTGTCTGTAGAAGCCTGTAGCCAGGCCCTGTCTGTAGAAGCCTGTAGCCAGGCCCTGTCTGTAGAAGCCTGTAGCCAGGCCCTGTCTGTAGAAGCCTGTAGCCAGGCCCTGTCTGTAGAAGCCTGTAGCCAGGCCCTGCCACCCGTAGCTATTAGCCAGGCACCCCCTTTAGTCGCCTGTAGCCAGGCACCCCCTTTAGTCGCCTGTAGTCAGGCGCCCCCTTTAGTCGTCTGTAGTCAGGCTCTGTCAGTAGCGGCCTGTAGCCAGGCTCCCCCATCAGCCTGTAGTTCGGCACCTCCGGTAGCCTTTAGTCCGGCGCCAGTTTTTGTTCTCTCTCTCTCCAGGCGTTGGCCTCTGAGAGTCTCGTTCCACCGTCCGGGACGCCCGCCGGAGAACCAGACACGCCGGGGCCGTCGTCCGGGACGCCCGCCGGAGAACCAGACACGCCGGGGCCGTCGTCCGGGACGCCCGCCGGAGAACCAGACACGCCGGGGCCGTCGTCCGGGACGCCCGCCGGAGAACCAGACACGCCGGGGCCGTCGTCCGGGACGCCCGCCGGAGAACCAGACACGCCGGGGCCGTCGTCCGGGACGCCCGCCGGAGAACCAGACACGCCGGGGCCGTCGTCCGGGACGCCCGCCGGAGAACCAGACACGCCGGGGCCGTCGTCCGGGACGCCCGCCGGAGAACCAGACACGCCGGGGCCGTCGTCCGAGACGCCCGCCGGAGAACCTGACTCGTCGGGGCCGTCGTTCAGGATGCCCATCAGACTCTTTGTTTTTTGTTTTTTCGACTTTCGCCCGGTTTGGGTTGTTTTTGTTTTGACTCTGGCCCTCCGTCCAGTACCTCCCTCCACCCACCCGGTCTAGTCTGTCTTGTTTTAGGGCGTCTGGAATCCGCCCTTAAGGGAGGGGCTCTGTCACGTTCTGGTTTATGTTTAAGGTATTTTGCCCTCCTTCCTTAGGTTCTCTGGTTGCTTTGAGTTTTGTCTTGTCTAGGTTCTTGTTTACTGTTAGTTTATCCTGTTTTGTCATCAGTTTTAGTCTTAGCTTTATTTTCTGTTTTAGGTTTGTACTTCAGGGTTGTTTTGTTCTTTATTAGATCGTGTGTGTGTAGTTTGTTTCTGTCCACTTGTCTTGTCAGCTATTTATATTTGTCTGATCTGTTCTTGTTTTGAGCCTCAGCACTGATGTCTGGTCTAATTACTTATTCTGCACACCTGCCTAACTCCACCCCTGCTGCAATCACTTCTCACCGGTTTCACCTGCTTCCACCTCCATATAAACTGTTGAGACCAGACATCAGTGCCAGGTCGTCTGTTTGAGTATAGGTGAGTCTCCTCCTGCAAGTTTGTTTATTGGTTTGCTTTTGGATTTTTGACCCCCTTGTCTCCAGTAACCTGAGCCATCCTGTTTTGCCTGTTCCTGCCGTGCCTGCCCCGTTACTCTGTTTATTTTTGTGCCGTCTTTTGGTTTGACGGTCTTTTTGGCTTTTTTCCCTGTTTTGCTTTTTGTTAATAAAGAACCTGATCTGAACCTCTGCTGGTCTGGCTGAATTCTGGGTCCTCTGCTCTGATTCGTGACAGTGGGAGATTAAATCACAACATTCAGACATGTCAAAATTTCATGGAAAAGACAATCACTGAAAGAGTGAAGTTTGTAAAATTAAAGGGACTGTGTTTTAGATGTCTCTGTTATGGACATCAATCCAAGAAAAGAGAAGTATCTGCAACACCTGCAAGAAAAACTACTGGGGGAGAACTTATAAATGATATTTTGAGTGCAAGGTTGGCGGACAGTTTGCAAAACAATTTATATGGCGAAGTCACCTGAAACGCCGCTGCCATATGTCCAGACTTCCATAGGATATTGACAAATTTAATGAAAAGTAACTTAAAATTACATTAAAAGGACAACATCTTTAAAAGTCAAAAGGCTTATTTAATGCTTTGAGAACATCTTTTCTATTCGGCTACAAAATCAACTGGATTTGAGGGAGCAGGGCAGCGTGGTGGCGTGGCGAAGTCACCTGAAATGCTGCTGCCATATGTCCAGACTTCCATAGGATATTGACAAATTTAATGAAAAGTAACTTAAAATTACATTAAAAGGACAACATCTTTAAAAGTCAAAAGGATTATTTAATGCTTTGAGAACATCTCTTCTATTCGGCAACAAAATCAACCAAAACAAGATGATCTTTTAAGCTATAAGACCATTTTGAAGATGTCAATACATAGATTTAAAGCTGGTGGGTCGCCACTTCCTCCGGTGGCCAAATGCATCGCTGCATCAACCGATCTGCACCAGATTTTTTGCGAGTCGTGGGGAAGCGCTGCTCAATGCCTTTGTGTGTATTGCCCGGTGGATAGGCGGGGAAAATGCGTGACAGCTTCTGCCATGGCTGGCGGCCGGCGGTGCGCGAACCCCTGCGGTGGCCAATAGGCCGGAGCGGAGCACAATAAAGATTTAAAAAGAATTGTAAAATATTTTTCTGGAGCTTGACTCAAAGCAAAACAATGTTTATAATTATTTGTAAACATTTGTATACTCTATGTTTATCTTGTTTTTAAGTATTTTATATTTACAATAAAATGCATAATTTATTTTTCAGACTAGTTCCATATGAGAGGTTGCAAGAAATCTTGTAACTTTACTGAATTTGCAGCTTAAGAAGATTGGGTTTGACAGACAACACCAACATTCCCCTCAATCCAGTGCACACAATACCACAACAGACCTCATCACACTCTACAGTACATCAAGAAAACTAAATCAACTAATACAAGTTCACAAGTGCACATGAAATGAAGTTAATCCATATTTGTGTGTCAGGGTGTCTAAGCACTCTCCAGAATTTGACTTCTCAGCAGAACCTGTAATAATTATAGAAAGTAATGTTATAGTTGTTCTGCCTTTTGTTAAGACAGCAAGGAATTCATGTTGTGAATACATTACATAAATATGATAATTAATTCTTAGTCAGAGGAAATCCATGGTAAAAACAGAAACGTTTTGGGTTCATATTTAATCAGAGTGAGATATCACAACTTTGTTAGATCTCTATGTGAATTACGTGAGATAGTGAGTGCTCTCACCTGTTGAAGTTGAATTTGTTCTACACGCTTCTGCCTTGGAAAATATTTGTCTTTTTACAAAAAGAATGTTTAAAGCCAGATTTGTGAATAAAGGTTATTCAGAGAACGCAAGAAAAGGAAGCTTTGTGTGGGGAACTTTTGTCCTAGCTGTCTAGCTGCATATGGCCCCAGGACAGCACAATAGTTTTCTTGAAGTATAATTTTGGAGAAGTAGAAACATGTATTAATTTCAAAAGGTAGGTAAAAAAATAAAAAAAGTTTTTACAAAATCTTAAAATGTTGGATAGTCGTTATTTCCGTCTTGCTGTGAAAATTGGTGAAATATTATCATTTTTAATGCTTAGATATAAAATTGCAAGGCAATTACTAAAATTGCTTTTTGTTGAAAATGTTTTTTGGCATGCCATACTTTATATTTATAGGTAGCCTAGATGTGCATAATAAAAGAGTGGAACTAAAACCTGGTCTAAAATTTTTATGGAGCTTTAACTTGCTAAGAGTAATAACGTTAGATCTTTAAAATGAGATAACTGTCTCATAAAATGCGATAGTTTACTTGGTCTAGAGATGATGCAATTCAATGTTATTTATATAGCGCCAATTCATGAAAGATGTCATCTCAAGCTGCATTGTCCATGGCTTTGCAGCAATCCCTCATACTGTGCAAGCATGAAGCGAACAGTGGGGGAAAAAAACTCCCCATTAACGGGAAGGAAAAACCTCCAGCAGAACCGGGCTCAGTATGAACGGTCATCTGCCTCCATCGACTGGGGGTTACAGAAGACAGAGCAGAGACACAACAAGACAGACAAAAAAGCACAAAAGCACACATTGATCCAGTAATCTGTTCTACGTTAGATGGTAGTAGCGGGTGATCTGTCTTCCCTGGATGATGCCACAGCTAACAGAATGCAGTCGTCTGCATTGTCCATGGCTTTGCAGCAATCCCTCATACTGAGCAAGCATGAAGCGACAGCGGGGAAAAAAACTTCCCATTAACGGGAAGGAAAAACCTCCAGCAGAACCGGGCTCAGTATGAACGGTCATCCACCTCGATCGACTGGGGGTTACAAAAGACAGAGAAGAGGCACAACGCAGCTGTTTAGAGCATTGAGCTTGGTCCCAGATGTTCTGAGTTCAACTCCCACAGACTGCCACTCTGGGTCCCTGAGCAAGACCCTTAACCCCTGATTGCTCCCCAGGCGCCGCACAGTGGCAGCCCACTGCTCCCCAAGGGGATGTGTTAAAATACAGAAGTGAATTTCTCCATTGTGAGATCAATAAAGTTCAATTAATATTATAACTATAGAGGTAGCTCAGGGTAACATGAGCCACTCTAACTATAAGCTTTGTCAAAAAGGAAAGTTTTAAGCTTAGTCCTAAAAGTAGACGGGGTGTCTGCATTACGGACCAAAACTGTGAGTTGGTTCTACAGGAGAGGAGCCTGATAGCTAAAGGATCTGCCTCCCATTCTACTTTTAGAGACTCTAGGAACCACCAGCAGACCTGCAGTCTGAGAGCAAAGTGCTCTGTTAGGAACATACGGGGTAATCAGAGCTCTGATATATGATGGAGCTTGATTATTAAGGGCATAATGCGTTAGTAGAAGAATTTTTTAAATTCTATTTTTGATTTAACAGTAACAGTAAGCCAGTGAAGGAAGGCTAAAATTGGAGAAATATGATCCCTCTTGTTGATTTTCATCAGAACTCCTTCTGCAGCATTTTGGATCAGTTGAAGACTTTAAACTGCATTTTGTGGACTTCCTTATAGTAGTAAAGAATTACAATAGTCCAGCCTTCAAGTAACAAATGCATGGACAAGTTTTTGAGCATTGCTCCTGGACAGAATGTTTCTAATTTAGAAGGTGAAAAAAGGAAACTCTGGAAACCTTTTTAATATGGGATTTCAATGACCTGTCTTGGTCAAAAATAGCCTAAAGATTTTTGACTTTATTACCAGAGGCCACATGTGTAATATTGCTAAAGTAATACTTTAGCAATATTTCCAATTGATAAAGTGTTACTGTTACAGTATTTCTTTTGGATGTTTATCCACCAATTTAACTGTGAAACGTTCATAAAAGCTGTCTTAATGCAAGAAACGAAACCCTTAAACACATGAAATACCAATTAACTTTAAAGAACTAAAAAGGTTTTTTTAACTTTTGACATAAAGCTGGATTACCAGCTAGTAAGATAACTTTGATTAAATTGGTATACTAATGTTTAAACCAGGGGTGTCAAACGTACAGCCCGCGGGCCGAATCCGGCCTGCTGAACGCTTTAGTCCGGTCCGGTGGCCCAATGCATTTTCATTATTCAACGGCTGTATCTCCTCGCTGCATCGACCGATCTTCACCAGATTTTTGGTGAGTCGTGGGGGAGTGCTGCCCAACACGTTCGTGTGAATCACCCGGTGGACGGGCAGGAAAAATGCGTGACAACTTTTGCGGTGGCTGGTGACCGGCGGTGCACGAACCCCCGCGTTGGCCAATAGGCCAGAGCGGCGCTTAGCTGCGAGGGCCGATCATCACCGCTTGTGGTTTTAATTTTAATTTATTTTCTTTACCATGTTTATTTTAGTACTGAGTAGAGTTTCCTAGGTTATTGAATTAGAATAATTACTGTAACAGGGAGTTGTTTTGGTTCAATAAATAATAACGTGTGGAATAGTAGTTGTTTGTGTTTATTTTGATCCAGAAGTTATATGGTATTTGAGAGTACAGAATTACCTCTTTTTGAGTTAACAACTCAAATCAACTGAGACATTTTCATTGGTTTGTGGTAAAGGAGTAAGGATTAAACTCTAATTGCAGTCATAATTAAGTTATGGATAAATCTCATCGGTCAGAAACCGGTCAGATCACACTGTTCCAGTATAAATAAGATCATAACAGCTAATTAATAAATGCATTATTGGTATTAATCATTACAAGCTTATAACCCTGGGATCACAACCATTTGAATTATATTTGTTATAGCTACTATTTGAGTTTGAATGACCTATTATTAAAATTATAATAGCAAATTATAATTAATAATAATCAGAATCAAACAGGTTTCTGGCATAACAAATACAACTTTAATTCCCACTAACTCTCACTCTTTTGCAGCAGCAACAGTATTGTATTTTTTGTATTTAACATGTTTTGATATTCTCCATATTTCTTCCTTAAGCTTTCTACTTCTATTGGCGAGAAGTACGCACTCCCATGTCCATGGTAAATTGTTTTATATGCATTCCATTGATGCTGGTTTCTTATATGCTTGTGGTTAAATCAGGGGTAAATGTACAGAGTAAAGCCCAAACATGATTACGTCGTCCTCAGTTAGTGAGGCAGCGTTGGAGCAATCTTTCGAACCTCATTGGTGTTTGAACTGCACTCAAAAAAGTGGGACTAAGCTAAATTAATATTTACAAAATAAATACTAGTAACCGTAACATGAAAAAAATTTCTGTGTGCAGTTTGGTATATTGGTGTGTTGATTTAATTAAATTTGAAGTATTTATCAATTGCATTTTACTAATTTTTTTTTAAATAATATCAGCTCCAAATCACTGAGTAGAATTTTATAATATTTTATCAGTAGAGTCAACAACGTCGAAAAATTAATAATTTCTACTCAATGGGAATTATGTTGTTTTAAACACCGTACACTACAGCCGAAGGCATTTGCGCCACACGGACGTTGATGTCTGCCACAGCCGCCATCAACTGACATATGCTCAAGGTAAGAGGCTTTAATAACAACACAACGCTTTATATCTATGATGCTACAGCAGTTGAACATTGTTTTGCGTTACCTCAAGTTACCTAACAAGTTTACTGGCAGTAAATTAAGTTTAATGTAGCATATATCAGTCGGAGTCAGATTCAAAGTCAGTCGGAGCTTCAGCGGTGCCCCCGACACGTTTTTAAACAGTATTTTTTTTCTTTTTTAAACTTGTCTGGCGTAATGTTGACAGGACGTCTGATAATATGCTTTACGCGTCATGCCCCCCGTCTTATTCTGCGTCATCGTGTTTTCAGCACTGAGCTATATTATACACTGGAGTGCTAATAGCCGCTGTTAGAACGAGTCACTGTGAAGCCACTAGCCGCCATATTGTTACTCCCTATTTTCCCCCAGTAACTAGGGAATATGTGCGCTACAGCATCGAATAACGAGGATTTTCTCAAGTTCAGGGGGGACTTAAAACTGTTAAAATGTCAAATGCCATATACTTTTATGTTATGTTCTAAAACTATCAAGTACTGAGAAAGTCATGTGCTGAAATATTTAGCATGTATTTTGTTTAAATATATTCAATTCAATTCAATTCAATTTTATTTATATAGCGCCAAATCATGAAACATGTCATCTCAAGGCACTTTACAAAGTCAAGTTCAATCATATTATACAGATTGGGTCAGATTATACAGATTGGTCAAAAATTTCCTATATAAGGAAACCAGTTGATTGCATCAAAGTCCCGACAAGCAGCATTCACTCCTGGGGAACCGTAGAGCCACAGGAAGAGTCATCTGCATTGTACATGGCTTTGCTGCAATCCCTCATACTGAGCAAGCATGAAGCGACAGTGGGAAGAAAAACCACCCATTAACGGGAAAAAAAAACCTCCGGCAGAACCGGGCTCAGTATGAACGGTCATCTGCCTCGACCGACTGGGGTTACAGAAGACAGAACAGAGACACAACAAGAGAAACAAAAAAGCACAGAAGCACACATTGATCTAGTAATCTGTTCTACATTAGATGGTAGTAGCAGGTGAGCCGTCTTCTCTGGATGATGTCACAGTTAACAGAACGCCAGACCAGGTGTACCTACTATGAAGAGAAAAGAGAGAGAACAGAAAGTTAAAGCAGAAATGACAACACATAATGCATAATTGAAGAACAGTAGAACTCAATATAGTGAGAAAATTAGATCCTGATATACTCCAGTAACCTAAGCCTATAGCAGTAAAACTATAAAGGTAGCTGAGAGTAACATGAGTCACTAGTTATAATTTTTGTCAAAAAGAAAAGTTTTAAGCCTAGTCTTAAAAGTAGACAGGGTGTCTGCCTCACGGACCAAAACTGGGAGTTGGTTCCACAGGAGAGGAGCCTGATAGCTAAAGGATCTGCCTCCCATTCTACTTTTAGAGACTCTAGTAAGTAAACTAAATATATATATTTAAATATATATATATATGGGGAGTAGCAAGATGGCGGCCAGTGACTTCAGTTTTTCGGCAAAATCAGCACTCCAGTGTATGATATAGCTCAGTGGTTTTCAGACTGTTGGTCGTGATGATAACTATGGCATTATATTTGAGTCATAAGTCTCGCGAGCGGAAACACTAATAATTTACGCCCACAGAGAAATTGCACGCGTAGAGATGTGTTTATGCTAGCGCGACTTATGACTCAAATATAACGCCAGAGACAACGTGTTACACTGAGGACGTTTATTTTTAAACTGCAGCAAGTTGATGGAAGTTTGGACATTTCTTTTGGTCAGTCAACAGACTGTGACTCCGTATCTTATGCAGAGTCATCTGCATCAAATACAGATGCTGGAACATCATCTTAAATGGACACTATTATCCTGCCAAGACGGAGAAGCACCACTGAATGATGTCAGCAATATATATATATATATATATATATATATATATATATATATATATATATATATATATATATATATATACAGTGTATCTATCAAGTGCACAGATATGTGATGTTGCTGAGGCACTTGTCAAGAAATATCCTTGTCTGAAGGAACCTGGCTCCTTCTCAGGCTACTATGGCTGGCAACAAAGCCTCAAATACAAGATTGCAAATTATCGCACCAAACTCAGAGGCTACGGTGTTCCTGAGGTGATGTGCAATGCCTTCAAACGCAAGAGCCCTGGGGACCAAAAATCTGCCAAGAATGTGAAAAAGCCTCGAAAGGCAGAAGTAAACTACCTCCCACCTTACCCAGCAGGAGAGGATGAGGAAAGCCAAGAACAGGAAAGGATTCAGTTGCTAACTGAAGTAAGGAAAAGAGACAACAAATTGATCAAAGAAAAGATGGCCAAATCTTTGGTACACCGAAGAAATGAAATTGTTAACCAATCACCCGCCATAGAGGACGTCAAAGCCAGATGGCCAGCTCTATTTGAGGCATCTAATGTGAGTTACAAGTGTATGGTAATCAGAAGCATTCCTTTGCAATTGTGAGGGGACAGCTATTTTATACAAAATGTATTAAGTGACTGTCATCTCATAAATGATGCTTCACGTATTTTCAAATATAGTTTACAGGTTACATAATTTGTCTTTTAGATCCAGGATGAGTTTCACAGAATTACAACGGAGCAGCTGGAATTGACGTTCATGTCCAAGATGGATGAATATTCTCCCAGGCTTCTGAACCTGTTCCACTCAAAGGGTGGGACCATGGGATTAAGGTTGTAGACTCTCCTACTGAAGTTATCCTATGTTTGGCCATATTACGTTTTTTTTTAATCTATATTTATATTAAATCTGCAGGAGGAAATGTTAGCCTGTGACTGTCTATAAAAATGTGTATTAAATAAGTGCACATCTTTTTAGTTACAGCAGTTTGTATGACCACCGAATTAGACAATGCTTATCACACATTCTCAAAAATGTGACCATAGCTCATGCAAAATGTTTTAATTTTAATACATAGATTATATATAATGTGTTCTGTATATGTTTTACATTACTCTGCTCTTACCAGATAAATTCTGGATAAATGTACACGTCTGACTCTTTAGGCACCAGCTGCCACTCACTCCTATTTTCTAACAGCTTAAATGTTAAAATAGAGTTATAACAATATTGCTTATTTTCCTCTACTGTAAATTTGAAGGTACAACCAGCAGCATGTCTTATCATAAAACATAGAACCAAGGAAGCATCTAGTTTGTCCAAATGTGACAAAACCCACCTACCAGTTCACCATATGCCCACTGATAAACATAACATTTAAAATAGTTGTAATTTGGTTTTATGAAGTTTCTTTTCCAGGACCAGTGACTTTGTGGACTTATAGCTAGTCCTCTGAAAACCTCAGTTAAGACAGGAAGTGTTTCATAAGACTGGTCTCTCAGCAGCACATAAAGTATAATTGTAGGCGCCATATGCTTATTTTTGCATGGTTTGAATTTACTTATATTGTGTGAATTTGATATTTCATTTACATTCATGAGTGACATTAATAATTTAAGTTAAAACATATGTATAAGTTAAAAAATGTGAATTTACAGCAATTATAGGACGTTACTTAGTGGGCCTTTGATGACGTGTTAATACGGCAGATTAAAGCAGAGATGGAGAAAGCTGTATTGCAGGCAGAGGCATCAGCTTTGCAGCAAAAGCATGATTTACACTTGCAAGAAGCTGAATTAAAGGCAAAAAAGGAACAATTAGAAGCGGATTTAAAACGACAGGAAGCTGAAATAAAGGCAAAAAAGGAAAGATTAGATTTGCAAACGCTCATTGCAGCTTCAGATGCAAAAATACAAGTTTTAAAAAATTATGAAAATGAATGTTCTTCTCAAATGAGTCATTTCTCACGCCATTCAATGGCAATTGACTCTGGACATATTCAAAGGCTTGTAAATCAAAATCTAGTCGCTGACAATACCAACACTCATGGTCATTTCATGCCACAGCAGCCTCAGCCTATTGCTGCACAGCAGACTTTATCCATTGGTGCGCAGCATCCTCAGCTTACTAGCACACGGCAGATTGCAGCTACACCTGTAGCAGATGAACATGTAGTTGAAACACTCTGCAGTGTTATGACTCGTCAGAATACAATAACCGAGTTGATGGTGAAGCAACAGAAAATGATGACCCTGCCACCATTGGACATTCCCACCTTTAGTGGTGACCCCCTTGATTACAACACATTTGTAAGGGCATTCGAACATGGCGTAGAATCACTGAAAGCCCTAAGGATCGTCTCTACTTTTTAGAGCAGTACACCAGTGGACAGCCTAAAGAGCTGATAAAGAGCTGCCTTCATATGAAGCCAGATGAAGGCTACCAGAAGGCAAAGACGTTGCTAAAAGAACACTTTGGCAACGATTATAAGATTGCTGTAGCCTACATGAACAAAGTGGTAAACTGGACGCCTATCAAGCCAGAGGATGCTGAATCGCTGAATGCTTTCTCACTATTTTTGACAGCATGCCTCAACACCATGACAGAAGTGAGTTATATGGAGGAGCTTGATAATGTTGCAAATATGAAGGCTATCGTTTTGAAGCTTCCATACAAGCTACGTGAAAGGTGGAGAGGTGTCGTATTTGGTGTACAAGAGCAGTCTGACAAAAGAATCAAATTCAAAGATTTGGTTGAGTTTATTAACAAACAAGCAAAAATTGCACTGTACCCAATCTTCGGGGACATAAAGGATAGCACAACAGCTAAAGCACCTGCACCCAAGCAAAACAATAGCAAAGAGCAGAAGAAAGGCATAATTAAGAAGTCATTCACTACAAGTGCCATACAGTTGGAAAAACAGGAGGCAAACACAAAGCCAAAGGAAAACACAAATACAGAAAGGACTGCAACAAAGACGTGTCTCTTCTGTGATGGTGAACACAGCTTGGACATGTGCTGTAAGCTTAAAGGCAAGTCACATGTTGAGAAGACCGACTTCCTGAAAAGAAAAGGATGTTGTTTTGGTTGTTTAAAGCAAGGTCACATGAGCAAATCTTGCAAAGCAAAAATCAGCTGTCAGGTGTGTTTGCTAATGCATCCAACATTGCTGCACATTAATAAAGGAGACACCGTTGCTGAAACAAAAAAGGGGACACAGAGTTGTGAAACGCAAACTATCCTCAGCGCCTTCATTTCTACAGAATCCGAGGGTGGTGAATCGACTGGGGCCGGGGAAGACGACTGTACGCTGGCGATCGTTCCTGTCCAGGTCAAAGCAAAAATGGGAAATGAAGTAGTACAGACTTATGCCTTCTTGGACCCAGGAAGCTCGGCCACATTCTGTACTGAGGCACTGATGAAGGAGTTAAAGGTAACTGGAAGAAAGACCGACATACTGCTGAGAACTATGAACGAAGAGAAACCTGTTCGCACTTATGTAGTGTCAGGCTTGGAAGTCAGTAGTTTGTCCGGTGAGGAGTTCATCGATCTTCCAGACGTCTTCTCACAGAAGTCCATACCAGTGGGAAAAGAAAATATACCAAAACAAAGGGATGTAGAAAGGTGGACTTATCTTAAAAAGATACACTTACCTTATATCGAAGCCGATATTGGATTGCTTATAGGAGCAAATGTACCCAAAGCGTTGGAGCCGTGGGAGCTGGTGAGCAGTGTTGGTAAAGGACCATATGCCGTGCGAACCAAGCTGGGCTGGACTGTGAATGGACCTTTGAGGGAAACAAAAGGCCACGAAGACAAAGGAGGGCCAAAGAGGAAAACTGCAAACCGCATATCAGTCAGCAGTTTGGAAAACCTGTGGTTACAACAGTTTAAGGTGGATTTTCCGGAAAGTGGAAAACATGAAGAAGTAGAGATGTCCAGGGAAGACCACCAGTTCATGGACATGATTACGGAATCTGCTGCACTGATTGATGGTCACTACTCCTTATGTCTACCTCTCAAGAACAGATCGATTCATATGCCAAACAATCGACCAATTGCTGAACAGCGAGCACAAAACCTAAAGCGGAAGTTTCTCAGGAACGAGACCTACAGACAGGAGTATACAGACTTTATGGAAGACCTGTTAAAGAAGGGCTACGCGGTGCAACTCTCGGAGGACGAACAGATGCACAAAGAAGGGAAGGTGTGGTATATACCACACCACGCCGTATACCACCCTGTCAAACAGAAGTTAAGAGTTGTGTTCGATTGTGCTGCGTCGTATCAAGGCACATCCCTGAACGACCAACTCCTTCAGGGTCCAGACATGACCAGCAGTCTGATTGGTGTTGTGATACGATTCAGACAAGAGCCTGTCGCGATCATGGCCGATGTGGAAGCGATGTTCCACCAAGTTAAGGTGTCTGAGGAAGACTCTAATCTGCTCAGGTTTCTCTGGTGGGCAGGCGGTGACTGCAACCAGGCGTTGACGGAGCATAAGATGGTCGTACACATATTTGGGGCCACTTCTTCACCGAGTTGCGCCAGCTTCGCTTTGAGGAGGTGTGCTGAAGATCAGAGTGGGCAATACAGACCTGAAGTGGTTCAGACTGTCCTACGGAACTTTTACGTAGACGACTGCCTCAAGTCTGTTGCTACAGAAGAGCAAGCTGTTTCCATGTGTCAAGACCTCATGAAGATCTGTGCTAAAGGAGGCTTTCGCCTCACTAAATGGGTGAGCAACCGACGGAAAGTGCTCGACTCCATTCCCAAGTCTGAATTGGCAACAGAAATGAAAACCTTGGATTTGGATCATGACGAACTACCTCTGGAAAGGGCTCTCGGCGTCAACTGGTGTGTTGAGTCAGACACATTCAAATTCAAGATCACCATAAGAGATCGCCCATTCACCAGGAGAGGACTTCTCTCAGTAATTGGTTCAGTATACGATCCATTAGGCATTTTGGCACCCGTAGTCTTGCCAGCGAAAGCTATCCTGCAAGAACTATGTAGATTGAAGATTGGATGGGACGACGACTTACCGGAGCATGTGAAGAAGCAGTGGACAGACTGGCTAGTTAGTCTTCCTGCTTTGGAACACTTTTCTGTGGCCAGATGTCTCAAGCCTGAAGAATTTGGAAATTGCGTATTTGCGCAATTACATCATTTCGCGGACGCGAGTGAGGATGCGTATGGGTCGGTCAGTTATCTTCTCCTGCGCAACGCAGACAACGAGACACACTGTGCACTCATGATGGGCAAGTCCAGAGTAGCGCCTCTCAGGCCTCCTACCATTCCCAGGATGGAGTTGATCGCGGCTACGGTGGCCGTTAAAATGGATGGTGTCATGAGAAGAGAGCTACAACTGGAACTTGCAGAGTCCATTTTTTGGACCGACAGTACGGTGGTACTCAGGTACCTTCAGAATGAGACCACACGTTTCCGCACATTTGTGGCAAACAGAGTTTCCACTATCTTGAAGAACTCTGATGTGGAGCAGTGGAGACATGTCAGCACTGACGTGAATCCAGCCGACTGCGCCTCTAGAGGGCAAAGAGTGGATCAATTCCTGAAAAACACCACATGGGTGTATGGACCTGAGTTTCTCCACGGTCCTGAAGAGAGTTGGCCCAACACTCCATTGAGTCACACACAAGTTACGTCAGATGATCCGGAGATCAAAAAGGTCACAGTGAATCGAGTGGAAGTGGAAAAAAATGTCACTCCATTCAAAAGGCTACTCAACTACTTCTCATCTTGGATCAAGTTGAAAAGAATTATGGCGTGGTTCCTGAAGTTGAAAGTCATACTGCGAAGCCTCTGTCAAAAACGCAAAGAGCTGTGTGCAGCTGATACAGGAGACAGTGTAGTTCATAGTGAACAGCTGATCCAAACCCAGATTGACAGCTTCAAGGCGAGCATTAGACCTACTCAGCTTTCAGTAAAAGACCTGGAGCAAGCAGAACTTGACATAATCAAATTCTGTCAGAAAGAGAAATACTCAGAGGAGATTGCGGCTTTGCACAAAGAACAGAGCGTGAAGCGCAGTAGTCACTTGTACAAGCTAAACCCAATACTTCAAGATGACGTGTTACGAGTTGGCGGAAGACTGAGTCGGGCAGCTATGCCAGAAAGTAGCAAACAGCCAGTTATTTTGTCCAGAGACTTTCGTATAACAGACTTACTCCTCCAACAGATTCACTTGAAGACAGGGCACGGAGGGCGCAATCACATGCTCTCTGAGCTGCGCCAAAGATTTTGGATTCCAAGCGCCAACATGGCCATTAGGAAAGTGATTGGGAAGTGCGTGACGTGTCGCCGCTTACATGGGAAAGTTGGAAGTCAATTTATGGCTGATCTTCCACAAGATCGAGTAATCCCAGATGACCCGCCTTTCACTCGAGTTGGCGTGGATTATTTCGGACCACTGGAGGTCAAGTGTGGAAGAACCATTTTGAAGAAGTACGGAGTCATATTCACTTGTTTGGCTATACGCGCAGTGCACATCGAGGTGGCTTCGTCATTGGACACGGATTCGTGTATTAACGCAATAAGGCGCTTCGTATCACGCAGAGGACAAGTGAAAGAGATTCGCTCTGATAACGGGACAAACTTTGTCGCTGCTAATCGCGAGCTGAAGGAATCCATTGCTGATTGGAACTCATCACCGTTTCAACATCTGTTCCACCAGCATGGGATTAAGTGGACGTTCAACCCGCCTACCGCATCGCATCACGGTGGAGCATGGGAGAGGTTGATACGATCCGTCCGAAAGGTGCTGAATTCAACTGTGAGAGAACAGATCCTTGATGAGGAAGGCCTTCATACGGTCTTGTGCGAGGCAGAGTCGATCATCAACAGCCGTCCGACCACGAAGGCATCCAACGATCTGAATGATTTAGAGGCTCTGACGCCTAATCATTTACTGTTGCTCAAGACGGCACCCTCATTGCCTCCAGGATTGTTTGACCAGGACGACCTCTACTCAAGACGCAGGTGGAAACAGGTACAATACCTGTCCGACCTATTTTGGAAAAGGTGGATTAAGGAGTACCTGCCTCAATTACAGGAGCGACAGCGCTGGGTCACAGCATCCAGGAACTTTGCTGAAGGAGACATTGTTCTTCTTGTGGACGACTGTGCGCCGAGAAACTCCTGGATTATGGGCAAGATCATTGAAGCAGTTCCAGATAAGAATGGTCTGGTCCGCAGAGTCAAGATAAAGACAAAGTCTAATGTCTTGGATAGACCCATTACGAAGATCTGTCTGCTTGTGGACTCCGATCGGGCTAGTGGTAAAGACTAAGCCCCAACAATGAGCCATGTGCTAGTAACCTCTGGCTCTACTCTTTCTTTATTTCTCTACCTATTTTTTTTCTTTCTTTCTTTCTTCGTTGCAGATGGAGAGATTATGGACTTTATATCTTGGAAGATTTAAAAGAAGAACGGTGGACATTGTAGTGTACTTAATTCATGACATCTTGGTCATGCAACAGTGATTTGCATATTTCTTGATTTGAGATACAATTCATATTTTATTTAGTAGGAAGAAATTTGGTAATTGTTCTTTGTTACTTTGTTATTAGAACAATTAGGGGCCGGTTATGTAGGCGCCATATGCTTATTTTTGCATGGTTTGAATTTACTTATATTGTGTGAATTTGATATTTCATTTACATTCATGAGTGACATTAATAATTTAAGTTAAAACATATGTATAAGTTAAAAAATGTGAATTTACAGCAATTATAGGACGTTACTTAGTGGGCCTTTGATGACGTGTTAATACGGCGCGAGGGTGAGGAAAAAAGAAGGAAGCAAGGGGAAAAAAGTCGGGAGGAGAAGGGTTGGTGCCTCACGGTTTTCGGACCGTGTTATACGGTTTGTGCTCGTAATATGCCTGTGTCATACACTGGCGGTTACTATGTGGAGCCTTGGATTTAGATTTGAGAAAGTTTAAAGAGGCATTTTTTATTTGCATTTGTTCTTTTTGTTATCGCCTTTGTTCAAAATAAAATGCAAAACGTGACGTCGGAGGATGCTATGGTTTTTTTTTTTTTTTTTTTTCTTTTTTGGATCCTGGAACACGCGTCAGCCACAAAGCTCCAACCTGTAAAGGATTAAATTGAGACTTTTGGAAATACCATACAATAATTGACAGTGGTTTCTTTAAGTCTAAGCCTCCTAGTGTTAAAAACTGCACCATGACCTTGAGTAATATTAATTTATGTGTTTTTCATTTTCATTTCAGGCTCCTAGCAATCCTAACATCAACATAACTAGAGACATTGTCATCCGGTGTTTGATGTTGTACCTTGGGGAATCTGCCGATCAGCTCTTTAAAGAGTATGATGTAAGTTGAAATGCATATCTCTTTCAATCTCTATTTATTTAGGACCATCTCCTTTAGCTATACAGTCTAAAATACAAAATGTTCTCCTTATTTTAGGATGCAGATGAAGACAGTGTGGCACAGGACCTTGGTGTACAAAGGATGAAAATTTACAGCATCCAGACTAATCTTTCAGAGTGTACAGAGGACATCGGAATTGTGATAGATGGTACAAAGGTCCTGACCGCTCTGGGTAACTTTCCAAGAGCTTGTGCCATGCTTGTTGTTTTGACGTATGCAGTGAATCTTTCCTATCCTAAGGAGCTCAGGTACACTTTCGAAGCCTTTCAGAAACTCTTCCTGGAGCTGGACTGTTCAAAGCTTTCTCCAAAAGTGAACAGATTCAAGAGCAAGCTACTGGCTTAAGAAAGGGAGCCTAAATACACTGGTGTGCTCAGTTATTCTGTGCTGCATTTAAGTGTTCAAGTTTTGTTAAAAAATATGTTATCCATACTCATCTGAAGGATGTGATGTTTTTTGTAGCTTGGTATTCCAGAAGTAACAAGTAAATGATAATGCTGCACTATAACCAGGACAGTGACAGTTGTGTCTTGAAAACACAGAGTTTCTTGATGGACTATGAACACTTTGCCACCAGCTTAGGACATGGATGCCAGTGACACAGTCCACTTTCATAGAGGCAAATCCAGACACTCCTCTTGTTTTTCATGATTCTTCTGGTTGTTCTTGCAACAGCAATCCACAGCTATATTATGAAGATGGACAATATTGTGCTGGGTCTTTACCTCTGTTTTTTGCCACTGGTAATTGTGAGCACAAGCTGTACTGATCTGACACTGATCTGAGGAGCTGTGCAATTGGCCTGCCTCAAATAGCAAGTGCCTTTGTTAAATATATTGTCATACTCATTTGAGGGGCTTGCTGTTGTAATTCTGTTGTGTACAGCAGGATTTCTTTGTATTTTGGCAGTTTACGCAAAAAACGTTCAGAATATATGTGTAAATGAAGTTGCACAAATAAATGTTTAACTGCTGTTGTTCTAAATATGGTAATTTGTTAACTGCCCTTCGGTAAATTCTTGCAAAAATAACGCATTATATTGAGTAGATTGTACATAAAAAAATGTGGCAACAAAGTGACAATAACATTAAATAGATTTTAAGTCATGTGGTACCAATTATAAGTTCATTTAAAAAATTAATTTATGTAAAGATAAATAACTATTTCAGTTTAAATGTGTTGAATTAAGTAACATTGGTCCAGGTTATGAGTTGATGTAGCTTATTTTATTTATTGAATCTAAATCTTTCGTATCCAGATATTCAGACAGATAGCATAATTTTCACCCATAAAATTAGTAAATATAAATCAATATTATCCAGATAATTAGTAAATATAAATTAATTCCACATATTTAATTGGTATATCTAAATTACTTTCTTTCGGATACATAGTGAATATTAATCAATTTTCCCTGTATAATTGATTTAGATTTACTCAACGTTTGCCATATTATAAGTAAATCCAAAGGATTTCAACCAGTGATTTCATTATTTTGTATTTAATAGTTTTGTTTAAATTTGCCTAATTAAATCAATAGATTTTATGAAAGTTGAAGTCATTAAAATCTATTCAATTATATTAAGTGTCACTTTGTTGCCTTAATTTTTTAAGTAGACAATGGTCAAACTTTTCTAAATGTGTTTGGACGCCGTAGAGCTTTCTGAGCCATCTAAAATTGTAGCTTCATCTAAACCTTCTACTTGTATGTTAGGCATAATCCCAATCAAGTTATTTAAGGAGGTATTCCCTTTGATCAATGCAGCTGTTTTAAACATGAACTAGAATTGTTCAACTTCTGAAGAAGTTGAAAAAGGCGCCCGCCTGGTGGTGCACATAACCGTCAAAGGCAAAGCTTTCTTGGTTCCTTGGTCGTAGGCTCTCATCGCTTGGGGATTTTAAATCAAATATTCTGAATGAAAAGGATTTGTCTTCATCAAAACCTGCCGATCGGGAAAACTTTGTGTCTGCAGAGATGCAAACTGCGTATATCGATCTGAGACGCAGCTAATGAGCTAATTGGCAACAGCCGACAGTCAACGTTTGCCATTCATTTGCTGTGGTAGTCCTAAACCACTACTGACGTAATACACTAATACAAGCGTAATTTTGGGGGCGTTGTTTCCACCTCTTCTCTTAGAGCCGTTTCTAATAGAAAGAAGAAAAGGCAAAAATGGTCCAAACAAAAGGTTGTAACGTTTACATTTGTAACCTCTGCCTTACATAAACACTAGAATTAAATCTTAATAAATAAAAGTATAGACAATTATTTCAGTAACTCAATTCAGTAAGTGAAATACACTATATACAGGGGTTGAACAATGAAACTGAAACACCTCTCATTTTAGTGTGGGAGGTTTAATGGCTAAATAGGACCAGCCTGGTGGCCAATCATCATTAATTGCACATTGAACCAATAAGAGCAGAGTGTGAAGGTCTAATTAGCAGGGTAAGAGCACAGTTTTGCTCAAAATATTGCAATGCACACAACATTATGGGTGACATGGGTGAGTTCAAAGGAGGACAAATTGTTGGTTCACATCTTGCTGGATGTGTCAAAACTTTCTTCAATTGAATAAAAACAAAACTGAAGTAATAATATTTGGACCAATAGAGGAGAGATCAAAAGTTAGCACACAGCTTCAGTCGCTTCAGCTAGAAACCACTGATCAGGCCTGAAATCTGGGTGTAGTGATGGACTCAGACCTGAACCTCCAAAAGCATCTAAAGACAATTACAAGGTCGGCTTTCTATCACCTGAGGAACATTTCCAGGATTAAAGGACTGATGTCTCAAAAGGATCTGGAAAAACTAATCCATGTGTTTATATTTAGTAGAATTGATTACTGCAACGGTGTTTTCACAGGTCTGCCTAAAAAGTGGACCAGACAGATGCAGCTGATCCAAAACGCTGCTGCCCGCGTCCTCACCAAGACTAAGAAAGTAGAGAACATAACCCCAGTTCTAAAGTCCTTACACTGGCTCCCTGTATCTCAGAGAATAGACTTTAAAATACTTCTGTTAGTTTATAAATCCCTAAATGGCTTAGCACCTAAATACATTACAGACTTGTTATCAGTGTATCAACTTTCCAGACCACTAAGGTCTTCTGGCTCCAGCCTACTCTGCAGACCTAGAACCAGAACTAAACAAGGAGAAGCAGCATTTACTTCCTATGCTCCGCTTATCTGGAACAAACTTCCAGAAAACTGTAAAAGTGCGGAAAGCCTGAGTTCTTTTAAATCAAGATTAAAAACACATTTGTTTAAAATTGCCTTTGACTGTTCTAGTTAAACTATTTTACTGTTTTTAATGTTCTTCTTTGTTTCTACATTCTATCTCTACTTGCTTTTATTCTATTTTCTATCTACATTTTATTCCTACTTACGTTTATTTTGCTATATTTTAATCATGTAAAGCACTTTGCATTGTCTCTGTACTGATTTGTGCTATATAAATAAATTTCCCTTGCCTTGCATCTGTGACTAAGACAGCAAGTGTTTGTGATGTAACGCTTTGAGAACATATCTTGTATTCGGCCACAAAATCAACAATAGTAGAATGATCTTTTAAGCTTATAAGACCATTTTTAAGATGCCAATATGTGTAGCATATAGCTCAGTGGCGTGTAGCCTAGCCACCGCATTTCTACCATATTATAAAACCGACATTAAATAAACGACTCACCGTCGCGTAGTTGCAAGGAAAACACCCAATGGAATCCTTCGTCTGGGTTAATTGGACTTGATTCAACAATATCCTTCAGTAATTTAGGAAAAACGGCAGCACTAGCACTGCTAGCTCTAGCAGCAACAAGACGGAGGAGTTCACCTCTGACCTGGAACTCAAAGAGTACTGCTTGTTGTCTGCTCTGAATAATACACAGCGCCACTCGTGGACAGTATAGAAACTGCAGGAACGAAGTACGTCTTTTTCAGTAATCGTTGTTGAATGATGATAATGCATTTGGCTGCCGCGTTTGACACCTCTGCTCTATACCATACTAATAAATGATTGTGGTCTAAAACCAGGTGTTTCAGTTTCATTGTCCAACCCCTGTAGATGACTTATTTTCTAGCGATGATTTCTGTCACGAGGACATAATGCAGTGTTGTGCTGGCAGTATCCCAACTAATAAAAATAAGATTTAAGATTAAAATAGTACATTATAGTAGTAAAATAAATACAATTATTGTGGTTTAAGGACAAGTTTGGTACCTGCATTAAGTTTAATTTCAAAAGGTACTTTTCATTTTCAGACTAAAAAACATTCTAAAAAGATGTTCTAATTCAGTGAATATGACTGGATATTTAAACAGAAAATAATAATGAAATTAATTATTCTTTCAACTAGCAGTTTTTGAGTATGACTAAAATTCGAGGCAGTGAAGGAGGGTAACTGATAAGTGATGGCTGATGGTGGAGAGCTTGCAGGCCTGGCTTCGGTGGAGAAGCAGCAAACAACTGTGGCAGGAAATGTGACTTAACAAACAATCAAGTTTTGAGGAGGCATTTCACAGAGAAGCCCATGCTGGACCTGGGTACAGATATCAACAGAGGAAGCCAGAGACACAAGGAGTATTAATTCTAAACAAAACAGATTTCTGCACTTTCTCACAAAATTCAGAGGATTGAATTCAATTCAATTTTATTTATATAGCACCAATTCATGAAACATGTCATCCCAAAGGCACTTTACAAAGTCAAATTCAATCATATTATACAGATTGGATCAGATTATACAGATTGCTTAAAAAAATCCTATATAAGGGAACCATTTGACTGCCAGTTGAAGTCTCGACAAGCAGCATTCCCTCCTGGAGAAGCATAGAGACACAGGGAGAGTCCTCTGCATTGTCCATGGATTTGCAGCAATCCCTCATACTGAGCAAGCTTGAAGCTACAGCGGAAATAAAAACTCCCCATTAACAGGAAGGAAAACCTCCAGCAGAACCAGGCTCAGTACGGTCATCTGCCTCGACCGACTGGGGTTTAGAGAAGACAGAGCAGAGACACATCAGGACAGACAAAAAAGCACAGAAGCACACACTGATCCAGTAATCTGTTCTACATTAGATGGTAATAGCGGGTGATCTGTATTTCCTGGATGATGTCACAGCTAACAGAACGCCAGACCAGGTGTACCTGCTATGAAAAAAAAGAGAGAGCAAAAACTTAAAAGCTGAAATTGCATTTCAATGCAATGCAATGCATTGGTTTTCTAGTTTTTGGTTTGATTCTTATTTTTGTCCTGCGCTCTCCCAGCGCTTGTTTGGCCCAGCGCTCCTTTGGTCTTAGCGCTCATTAGACTTAGTAAATTACAGACCTATATCTAATCTTCTTTTCTTATCTAAAATTCTTGAGAAAGTAGTTGCTAATCAACTTTGTGAACATTTACAAAGTAATGACCTACTTGAGGAGTTTCAGTCAGGCTTCAGAGCTCATCATAGCACTGAAACAGCTCTGGTGAAGGTCACTAATGATATTCTCATGGCCTCAGATAATGGACTTGTGTCTATACTTGTCCTGTTAGATCTCAGTGCTGCGTTTGATACAGTTGATCACAATATTCTCCTACAAAGACTTGAACATACTGTAGGGATTAAGGGGAAAGCATTAGGCTGGTTTAAATCTTATCTGTCAGACAGATTCCAATTTGTTCATGTTAATAATAAATCTTCCTCAAACTCTAGGGTCACTTGTGGAGTACCACAGGGTTCAGTCCTTGGACCAATTCTCTTTACTATATATATGCTTCCGATAGGCAAAATTATCAGACAGCATGGGATTAATTTCCACTGTTATGCTGATGATACTCAGCTATATTTATCCATAAATCCTGATGAATCCAATCAATTACATCGACTGCAGTCATGTCTTGATGACATCAAAAGCTGGATGACTTTAAATTTCCTGCATCTAAATTCTGACAAGACCGAAGTTTTAATCTTTGGGCCAGAGTCCTCAAAAAATAAACTTCTTAACCAATCACTTAATCTGGGTGGACATTAAACTGGCCTCTGGTAATAAAGTAAAAAATCTTGGTGTTATTTTTGACCAAGACATGTCATTTAAATCCCATATTAAACAGGTTTCCAGAGTTTCCTTTTTTCACCTCCGGAATATCGCCAAAATTAGAAACATTCTGTCCAGGAGTGATGCTGAAAAACTGGTCCATGCATTTGTTACTTCAAGGCTGGACTATTGTAATTCTTTACTATCAGGAATTCCACAAAATGCAGTTCAAAGCCTTCAGCTGATCCAAAATGCTGCAGCAAGAGTTCTGATGAAAATCAACAAGAGGGATCATATTTCTCCAATTTTAGCTTCCCTTCATTGGCTTCCTGTTAAATCAAGAATAGAATTTAAAATTCTTCTTCTAACGTATAAAGCCCTTCATAATCAAACTCCATCATATATCAGAGCTCTGATTACCCCGTATGTTCCTAACAGAGCACTTCGCTCTCAGACCGCAGGTCTGCTGGTGGTTCCTAGAGTCTCTAAAAGTAGAATGGGAGGCAGATCCTTTAGCTATCAGGCTCCTCTCCTGTGGAACCAACTCCCAGTTTTGGTCCGTGAGGCAGACACCCTGTCTACTTTTAAGACTAGGCTTAAAACTTTTCTTTTTGACAAAAATTATAACTAGTGACTCATGTTACTCTCAGCCACCTTTATAGTTTTACTGCTATAGGCTTAGGTTACTGGAGTATATCAGGATCTAATTTTCTCACTATATTGAGTTCTACTGTTCTTCAATTATGCATTATGTGTTGTCATTTCTGCTTTAACTTTCTGTTCTCTCTCTTTTCTCTTCATAGTAGGTACACCTGGTCTGGCGTTCTGTTAACTGTGACATCATCCAGAGAAGACGGCTCACCCGCTACTACCATCTAATGTAGAACAGATTACTAGATCAATGTGTGCTTCTGTGCTTTTTTGTCTCTCTTGTTGTGTCTGTTCTGTCTTCTGTAACCCCAGTCGGTCGAGGCAGATGACCGTTCATACTGAGCCCGGTTCTGCCGGAGGTTTTTTTTCCCGTTAATGGGTGGTTTTTCTTCCCACTGTCGCTTCATGCTTGCTCAGTATGAGGGATTGCAGCAAAGCCATGTACAATGCAGATGACTCTTCCTGTGGCTCTACGGTTCCCCAGGAGTGAATGCTGCTTGTCGGGACTTTGATGCAATCAACTGGTTTCCTTATATAGGACATCTTTGACCAATCTGTATAATCTGACCCAATCTGTATAATATGATTGAACTTGACTTTGTAAAGTGCCTTGAGATGACATGTTTCATGATTTGGCGCTATATAAATAAAATTGAATTGAATTGAATTGAATTGAATAGACTTCTGACCCTTGGTTCTGAGCTGTTTCATGCTCCTTAGCTTTGGCTGGTTCGAGCTTCCTTAGTTTTGTTTTGGTATCCTCGTTCCTCTGTCCCTGGGTATCTAGATTTTGTGGTTCCTGGAGTGTTAGGACGCCCTCTAGTTCCTGACGTTTAGATTTTTTCTTGCCGTGTTAGAACGCCCTTCATATTTGTTTTTCTCGGTTCTCCGGCGTGCTAGAACGCCTTCTGTCTCAGGCTTCTTGGTTTCCCGGCGTGTTAGGACGCCCTCTGTTCTCGCTTCCCCAGCGTGTTTAGACGCCCTCTGTTCTCGGTTACCCGGCATGTTAGGACGCCCTCTGACTCCTAGTGCTTAAATTTTGTGTTCCCGGCGTGTTAGGACGCCCTCTCACTCCTAGTCTTTAGATTTCTTGTTCCCAGTGTGTTAGGACGCCCTCTGGTCCCTGATATTTTACAAATTCCCCTCAAGCCCCAGTAATTTCTTCCCTTGTGCCCCGGCGTTTCCCTCACGCCCTGGCGATCTTTTCCCTAGCGCCCTGGCGTTTCCCTCACGCCCCGGCGAGTTTCTCCCTTGCGCTCCGGCGGTTCCCTCACACCCCAGCGAACTTCTCCCTTGCGCCCCGGCGTTTCCCTCACGCTCCGGCGGTGTTTTCCCCTGGCATTTCCATACACCCGGTCTTTCCTTCCTCTGGCGTTTCCATACGCCCGTTCCTTCCCTTTGGCGTTGGGTGCGCCCGTTCCTTCCCATTGGTGTTAAGTACACCCGTTCCTTCCCATTGGCGTTAAGTATGCCCGTTCCTTCCCTTTGGCGTTAAGTACGCCCGTTCCTTCCCTTTGGCGTTAAGTACGCCCGTTCCTTCCCTTTGGCGTTGAGTGCGCCCGTTCCTTCCCTTTGGCGCTGAGTGCGCCTGTTCCTTCCCTCTGGCGCTGAGTGCGCCCGTTCCTTCCCTCTGGCGTTAAGTACGCCCGTTCCTTCCCTTTGGCGTTAAGTACGCCCGTTCCTCCCCTTTGGCGCTGTTGTGCGCCCGTTCCTTCCCTTTGGCGCTGTCGTACGCCCGTTCTTTCCCTCTACCGTTGTCGTACGCCTGTTCTTCCCTCTGGTGTTAGTATGTCTGTTCCTTCCCTTTGGCATTAGCGCGCCTATTCCTTCCCTCTGGCGTTAGTACGTCTGGCCTTGCCCGTTTTGCCTTCTGGCAATGTTTGCCTGTCTTGCCTTGTGGCGATGTTTGCCTGTCAGCGTCGGTTAGACGCTTTTTGTTTTGCCTATCAGCATCTGCTAGACGCTCCTTGTTTTGCCTACCAGGGGTTGTTAGAAACCCCTTGTAGTCCGCTTTCGTTTTTCCTTTGCTTCGGATCGCCCTGAGTGGGTGGTTTTTTGTTTGATTTTGGCCCACCATCCGTACCACCCTCCACCCACCCTGATTTGATCAGTTTGGTTTGACTCTTTGGAACCCTGCACCCTCTGCTTCTCCTCAAGGTTCGCTATCAGCCATTCTGTGAGTTCTTCTGCCATGCTCTGGTTACCTCTCTGCCGTGGATTCTACTGCTGAGCTCTGGTTCCCTCACTGACGTGCTGCGAAAAGTCCTGCTGCAGTTACCTGTTCTCCATGAACTCTCTCCGGGCCGTCAGCTCCTGCACCACCTCCTCCAGTCCGATAACAGACTCTGGCCTTCCTTTTCCAGTACTCTTTTCTTTCAATAAACTGTCAAACGAGCTGTGTGTGTGTGTGTGCTCTAACCGGGTTCACGAAGACAAATCGTGACAGGATTAGAATGGAATACTTTGACTCGAACAGCGCTCGATCTTTCGGGAACCGTAAATGGTAGAGACATAATTTTTTCTGCGTTTATTTTGTAACAAATCGAGGAACAAGACAATCTATGCATTTTTGCTGGAAATATTGGAATAGAGGTAAAAAAAAATCATGAAAACATGGCATTTTTCAAAATCTCTCCATAGGAAATTAATGGGGAGGGTTGGGGTTGTTGCCGGTCTGAGGTGATTTGCGAAAAATCTATAAATCGTACACCAATGAGGGTTACATTTCCTGAATCCAGACAAAAAGACCTACATTTTGATGTATAATCTGTCTACGTAGAGTGAAAATTGAGCGAGTAGGCTGAAGTTGTTCCGACTCCATTCATTCCTATGGGGTTTTCTGGGGTGGTTTTTCACTAATTTCGTTGCCATGGTAACTGGAAATGGCGTGAAGTACAAATAGCACACTACACAGCATTGAGACGCACATTTTGATATATAGTTTGTGGGGGTAGACCATACGGTTCGGGCTCTGTTTGATTTTATGAGTCTTTACTTGTAAATTAGAAATGTCCCATGCTCCTGAATGCACCATAGCTTTCTGACGCTCGCAAACACATCACACTGGTCTGAGAACGCAGCGCTGATTAGAGGCACGTTTCTGCTTAAGACAAAGCTTTGCCGTTTTTAGAACTCATGTCGGCTGGCACGATTTATTGTTCTGTGTGAATGACAAGAGACCACAACAAATGCGCCTGCTAATGAGCCAACAGCCGACAGAAGAAGGTCTGCATTGAAGCAGTATGGAAAATTGGCAGTGCTCTCAACTCTCACGCATTGACCGTGTGACACACGCATTTCACTGACTTCACACGCTCACACGCAACACATAACATTTCACACGCAAACATGGAATTTCTCACGCATAAAAATCACAAAGGCCGTCTGGGCTGCGGACGACACAACTCCGCCTTCTGCTGAGCTGTTTCGGCTTCTTTCACAGCTCGTGGCCATCAGTAATTCCTGCTGCAGTTCGTGTTAACAGAGCAGCAGGAAGAGAGATCAGAGTTATGAATAATTTTAGTCTTAACAGTGGTGAAAGTAAGCCGGTAAGGTCCTGTACCGCGTACACCGGAGGGGAGGGGGCGGGGGGAGAGCAGCTGCCAGATGACCGGTTCATTCAGAACCAGTTAACTGGTTCTGAATGAACCGGCGTGCAGCCATAATTATGGCTGCACGCTAACAGTGGTGAAAGATCCAGCGTGCAGCCATAATTATACACTGAAAAAAGTGCAAACACTGTGTCATTCCTTCAAAGTGCATTTTTAAACTGGTTGAATGAAAAATCATGGTTTCCGTTTTGAATTAGATTTTTCCAGTTTGTTTCAAAGCAAACGACACTCCCCCTGGATAAAATTAAATAAAACAACTCTAAATAAATTGTATTTTCACTTCCAATTTAAAGTTTTCTTGTCACGTGACAGCGTGACGTCACATCAAACCGCATTTTCCGACTTTGCAGTCAGCCATTACTGCTCCCTCGCAGGAAGACGTCGACCGGCTGTCGTCCGCGGAAACTCTTTAAAACACGGTAAGAATTAAAAACTTTTGCGGTAATGTAGGGTTGCTATGCATATTATTAGTTTCAGGAAGGACAACTAAAATTATTTTAAATGTTGTCTGTGTTTTCTGCACTAATGCTAACCTAGCTAAACCGAGCTAAAGCAGGATTGCACTTGTTAGCTTGCAGGGAGCGATGCTTTCTTTGCTTTTTTTGACAAGTGCTAAGTTAATGTGGTTAATAACATTGATCAGTCATGCCAATAATAAGCGCTTGTCCTCATTATTTAGTGTGGTAAGACCCATTTAATCGTATAGCTTTAATACAGGGAGCGGGATTTTTTTTTTTTTTTTTTTTTTTTTTTTTTTATAAAGCTTGAGGCGGTCCCTGCATGTTTCTTCTGCAGTAGAGGTAATGGGAGAGGAACTCCGCGGTAAGAGTCCTAACATTTAGGGTAAGACGGACTGTGAATATGTGGGATAATGTTAGGGAGCTTGTCGTGTTACTATTATGATGCTGAGTTTCAATGTTCACCGTTATTTGAGTATTGCCGCCGCATGCCGTTCAGTTTTCGGCAAACGCACATGGCGCTAATGCTGCATGCAAACTACACAACTCTTAAACGATTGGCTGTTTTTTCAGTAAGAGCGTTCAGGGTTTAGGCTGTTTAAATAAACCAGGTAAGGAGCACATGTTAGATTGTTTGGCTAAATGAAATATGGACAAATATTATTTAATTTAATTTGTGTACCACCAATAGAGAGGATCTATAGGGAAAAAAAAGATGCATTTGAATTTAATTCTCTTTCCTGTCAGTACAGAATGTCTTGGTATTGTTTGTGTTCACATTCTTTAATTTCTGTTTTACAGGTTTGTTCCTGAAAAGATAGATATTGGTAAGTCCCAAAATGAACAACTGTGGACATTTTCATGTATATTTAAGTGACAATTTTATTTTTTTAGACTTTTTACTTTTTTAACCTATTGCAAACAAAATGAACCTTAATTTTAACAGACAGTAGCAGTAAAAACGAGAAAAGGGGTTTTAAATACTGTTAATTTTTTATTTTAAATGTGTGATGACTGCAGTTATTGTGGCAAAAAAAATAAATAAATCACAGAACATTATTTTATTTTTATTTATTTTTTTAAATGACCTTCAGCTTTCAAATTACTTAGGAGAATCTGCAGATTTTAGTTAGAGAGTTTGATCAAATTTAAAAGACTTACGTTTCAGTACAGCTTTTAAAATCTCTGAATTAATAAGAAGTTAGCAGCTCTTATGTGTTGTGTGTTTCTGTTCAATAAGTACATTGATAACTGCTTCAGTAGATGCAAATATGCATTTACCATGGTGCATTTTGTGAAATGTATTAAGTGGCAAGGTAAGGTGGATATTCTTTTCCTTCCCCAGTCTTCCAATGAATGTGGAAATGCAAAGACTGTGGTGCCTCTGTGTCACGAAGATCTGAGCTTCTTAAACATTATAAGCTTGAACACAGACATTATGGACACCACCATTCTTATCCATGCATCCATTTAGACTGTCCATGTACCTGCAAAACTTGGAAGGCACTTTTGACCCACTTGTCAAGATCTCATCAGCAATCCTCACAGACTGAACTAACCACATTTAAATGTCTTTTATGCAACTGTAATAAACATTCAACTTTAACAGAATATTTTCAACATATAGCTCAGCATCTGAAAAATAGTGAAACAGTTGATTGCGTGTTTGAAGGGTGTTCGTACAGAACAAATATTTATGGTTCCTTTCGAACTCACAGAAGCAGAAATCATAAGAATTGCTCGGTAAATGACTTGAAGCTTGGAATAATACAGAAACAGGGGTCAATTTTAGGTGTTTCCGTTGAAAGTGATTGTTCTGATAGCGTCGGTCTTGATTCCCCTGATTTAAGTGCAGCTGACCTAGATGATTTGAGTTTGGATTTAAATGACTTGACACATAATGTTGAGCTCAAAGTTGCCTCTCTCTTATTGAAGTTAGAACATATTTATCTTGTTCCTAGTGTTGCTGTTGATGAACTATTGCAAGAGTTCGACTATTTACTTGGCACTGCCTCTGTCCCTCTTATCCATCAAACCATATCTAACCACTTACAGAATGGCAACTGTCAAGTAGATGAAACTGTTCTGCAAGACTTAGCATCTACTATTTGCAAGTCTAATCCAGTCACAGCAACATTTAGTGGTTGTGGCCCACTTTCCACTGCTTACAAGCGAAAGGTGTACTACAAAAAACATTTTAAAAAAGTAGAACCTACAGAATTTGTGCTTGACTCCCATAACAAAAAATCTTTTCAATACATCTCTATACTTAAATCGTTACAGGAGATTCTAAGTTGTCAAACTTTTCTAGATCTATCAATCAATTTGAAATCCCCCCATAAAATTCAATCAGATAGAATACAGTATAGATGCTTTTATGATGGTAGTAATTATAAAGAAAATTTGGAGTTGTCAAAAGAGTGTGCAATTTCACTTATTTTGTATGTAGATGATTTTGAAATCTGTAATCCTCTTGGTACCTCCAGAAAAAAAACACAAAATATGTGGGGTATATTGGGCATTGGGAAACCTACCTGCTAGTTGTCACTCATCATTAGGTAATATATATTTAGCTGCACTTATTCGTAGTGAGGATGTCAAGTCTTATGGTTTTGACAGTGTACTGAAGCCCTTAGTAGATGATCTGATAACATTACAACAGGGACTGTTTATTTCTAAGTTGGGGAAAACTGTGAAAGGCTTTGTTCATTGTGTTGTAGCAGACAATCTCGGGGCCCATAGTATTGCAGGTTTTGAAATTATCCCTGTTGAGATTGCTCTTTGTCTTGGTGTTCTCATTTCTAAGAAATATTTTACATTAGCCAATTTGAATGAAGCAATAGCAACATTTCCATTTAAGTGGACTGATAAGACAAACCGCCCCCATCTTGTGCCCCTCACCTACACTACAAAAAGAACAATTGGAGGAAATGCACACGAGAATTGGAGCCTGCTGAGATTTCTTCCTCTCTTGATTGGAGCTAGAGTTCCTTCAAGTGAACCAGCGTGGCAGGTCCTGTGTGATTTAAAAGACATAGTAGAACTTGTTGTTGCGCCTCTTCACACTGAGGACTCTATTGCTTATCTAGACTTCAAGATATCAGAACACAGGGCAGTATTCCAAGAAGTTTTCCCTCATGAAAGGATTCGGCCCAAAGATCACTACTTGGAGCATTATCCCCTGTTGATCCGCCAGTTTGGCCCCCTTGTTGCACTTTGGACTATGAGATTTGAATCTAAACATAGCTTCTTTAAAAGAGTAATCCGTCATACAAACTGTTACAAAAATATATTGTATTCATTAGCCCAGAGACACCAGTTTCAGACTGCGTATAATCTGCACATGTCTGGATTTCATAAGCCATCTTTGGAGGTTTCTGATCTTTCAACACTTCCTCTTGATGTTCTGAATGAGGATATTGTCCTGGCAGTCAAAGAGAAAAAAACACATATAGACACTGTAAACCTTGCAAAACATGTATCCTACAATGGTTATAACTACAGGACTGGAATGGTGGTGGCCCATGGGTCGCTGGCTGGACTTCCAGAGTTTTGTGAAATTGTTCACATGATTGTGCTACAAGAGACACTATTTTTTATTGTCAAAAAACTGGATGCCTGGTATCTGGAGCATTATCGAGCCTACGACTTGGTCGTACCTGCTACAAAAGAGCTACAGCTTGTTGGGGTGCAAGAACTGACAGATCCCTACCCTCTGGCTTACTACATAGTTGGCGGACGGCGCATCATCTCTTTGAAGAGATACATACATCTATAGGTTTTATATGAATGGGTGTAGGTTTTCTCAATTATCAGATTTTTCTTTAGCTTCCCTTTGTTTCTTTTCTCCATTTAATTTTCATTAAAATATTCACCCATTTTGCAAAGAATGTCCCCTTTTCTTCTAATTGCCATATCGTTTTGAAGGTAACATTAGGCCTTAACAGTTTGATTTTTCCCTCCCTCTTACTTGCTTTAGTGAACTGCCTTATATTTTCACCATAATTCTGTATGTTATGGACAATTTTGTACCACAACTAATACTGTGTATTAATTCTTGTCTTTTCTAGATCCCTTTGGATAAGCTGACATGGCAGAGAAAAGGCCAGCTAAGTTGCGAGTGATTTTAAATCCTGATGACACCAGGAAGCTAATTCTGCCTGGTGGAATTCCAGAGACTGTGGAAGAGCTTTTAAACCAAGTGAGGAAGATGTGTGGAGTAAATGGCAAGTTTAGACTACAGTACCAAGATAGAGACTTTAGTGATGCACTAGTGAACTTGACATCTACTAGTGAACTTGAAAATGTGGCAACTATCAAGGTCATCCCAGTAACTGATGATAGCCAAGCCATCCCTGGATGTAATGATGTAGAGTCTACTCAGACAGATGACACAGAGCTCCTGTCCTCACCTTCCAGCTCTGTCTCTACAAGAACCCAGATGTGGCCAAGAGAGTTTCCAATGCCAACGTTCTCCTATGACACTGAACTGCAGTTAGAAAAGGCAAATGCAGTGTATCGGTCAAACAAGAGACCACTCACAGCAAGTCCTAAAACAATAACAGATATTCTAAAAAAGGTAGCTGAAGAGATTTACAAGTATAAACCCTACCCAACAGATGCTGACTTCAGTGCTGTAGCCGAAGCACTAATCAAGAAGCATCCATGCCTCTATGAACCTGGTTCGTACAATGGTTGCTATGGATGGAAATGTCGGCTGAAGACAAAGATGGGCAACTACCGAACTCAGCTAAAGGGCATTGGATGTGCTGAATTACTTGCAAATTCACTGAAGTACAAAGGTGCGGAGGATGCATTGCCAGCAAAAAACGTGAAGAGACCACGGAGAGGAGAAGCCAACCACATTCCTGACATTCCAACTGGAGAGACTCAAGATATTTTGGAAGCTGAGAGAGTGACACTTCTGAGCGAAGCAAAGAAGCGAAACAATCGTGCATTGATCAAGAATAAAATGGACAAGACTTTTTCTCTGCGAAGACAGGAAATTGTGACAAAGGAACTAGGAGTGGAACAGGTGAAAGAAAGATGGCCTGCATTGTTCTCAGTGGACGAGGTAAGTATTTTTTTTCCAGTAATGGCAATAGTTCAGGAGTGGCCTATAAATCATGTATCAACTGAGCCAAAGCAATTCAGAATGCATGTTTAGGTCTTGTCATAGAAAGATGAGACACACCACACAGTTTTGATGTGAAATATAATAACATTTGCTTGTGATATTGTTTTTATGCAGATCAATGCTGAATTTATGAGGATTACTACTGTTCCACTTCAACCACGATTCCTGGCCTCTTTGGACAAGCACCATGGTAAGCTGATGGAGATCATCAGGAACAAGGGAGGAGCTATCAGAGAGAAGACACGCGATGTATTGAAGGTTCTTGATCAGGTATGTATTTGCTTAGTGTTGCAAAACTAGCGTATCAGAAAAAATTGTAAATAAAAGCAATAATTTTCATGTGTCACTATCAGAACACTGGATTGTGAAATTAGATCGTTTTGGAAGAAGTAGAATGTTTCTCATCTGATTTTGACAGGCTATTCACCGGTTTGGCAGCAATTACTGCAGATCTAAGTTCTCATTTAGACATGTACATGTTTGCATCTTTAGTCAAGTTGTATGGTTTGTGTTTTGCACTCTCACCTAGAGCCTAGATGTGAGCCTAAAGAGAGAGTGTCTGCTGAAGTGCCTCATCTTGTACCTTGGGGAAGATGTACAAAAACTGATCAAGGAGTTTCTGGTACGATATTTTGCTGTTAATCACTTAAACTTCAGAAAAGTTCATTTACATGAGCTCAGTTCCCAATAAATTACTTAGGTTAATTTATGATAAATTCATATACAATTGCTGATCCCATTTAAAATGTCTGCAGGGTTTCCCACCAAAAACTGAGTAGTCCTGTGCAAATGTTGCTCTTTCAGGGTGCACATGCTACTGTTGAGCGGAAGGGGGTGAGCGTAGTCACTACAGCCGCAGCACAGATGTACTGTGCGGTGCGCTGCTAACAGCTTTTGTGAAGCCCCAGGCTTTGTAAATCACAGGTTACCTTTGCATACACATTTATCTGGCGCTTAACTTTCACTTGGTTTTGGTCCCCCGAGCGACCCAGTACTTTGCTCTGCTTAGTCGGGATTGTTGAGGGGGAGAGGCCATGGGCCAGAATCTGTATGGTGACTTTTCGTCTGAAATGTCAGACGGCAACTTTCTTCCACCGGGATAAGTTGCTACACATAGCAGTGATCTCAAAACACCAATGTTCCCACGTTTTCACTTGCACATTAATAAGTTATAGCCGATAAAAAAATCTAAACTGTGGCGCTCCGGTCAAAGAGGTCATGTGATTCGATTTTTGCTGCTCAGCCAATCAGATCGCTGTATTGTCAGCTGAGCGAGTTCAACAGTTCATCATGGCTACGCCTGTAAACGGTTGTAAACATTTGTTTCCAGACAAAGAAAGCCCAATAATAGCATTTTCACAGTAAATTGGGCAAAAGTCTGGGCTATTTCTGCCCTGCGATAGACTGGCAACCTGTCCAGGGTGTACCCCGCCTCTCGCCCATTGACAGCTGGAGATAGACACCAGCACCCCCCAAGATCCCAGCAGGGACAATCGTGTTAGAAAATGAATGATGGATGGACTGGGCTATTTCTTTCTTCTTGCCATAAAGATCTTTGTCAACTAGAGCCAGAAAATGCTATTATTGGGCTTTCTTCGTCTGGAAAAAAACGCATACAACCCTTTACGGGCGCAGCCATGATGAAATGGTTGAACGCACTTAGCTGACAATACAGCGATCTGATTGGCTGAGCAGCAAAGATCGAATCACATGACCTCTTGGACCGGAGCGCAACAGTTTAGATTTATCAGCTTTAACTTATTAATGTGCAAGTGAAAACGTGGGAACATTGGTGTTTTGAGATCACTGCTATGTGTAGCAACTGATCCAAGTGCAAGAAAGTTGCCCCCTGACAGTTCATACGAAATGTCTTAAGGAGACGTCCTACAGATTCTGGCCCACGGACTAGGAGGGGTTGCGTGCAGAGAGAAAAACGTTGGTTACGTACCGTAACCCAAGATTCTATGAATATAGGCGTAGCCCTTTAAGGCCGTCGCTAGTGGGTTTATCCCTTCGCGCGCGCGCGAGCACTGAAAACTTTAGTCCACGCCCACCTGCTGTGTGGGCCCCACTCCGGTCAGTATAAATAACGGTCAGACCGGACAATCGGCTCCCAAATAGCTATTTTTCTTCAGCCATTCAGGAACCAGTGAGGCCCAGAACTTAAAGGGCTACGCCTATATTCATAGAATCTTGGGTTACGGTACGTAACCAACGTTCTATTTCATATAGGCTCCGCCCTTTAAGGCCGTCGCTAGTGGGTTTAAAGGCGAAGCAGGATGTGGTCCATGCCTCACTGGGTCCAACCGAACCACAAGCCTAAACCACATGTTCTCACAAGGAACTTCACCTCAGCCTCCAGTGTGCGTAATTACGCACTCAGAAGCGCAATGCGCAGCTGAACCACCGAGAGGAGGAACCTCTCTGTTCAGGACGGAGGCTGAATGACAGACCAGAGTCTGTGAACAGTGATAACGAAGGTTATGAACTGTAACATTAACGCTGCGTAGAACTAGCCAAAGGCTCGCAGAGATAACACTCTTCAGTCATTAAGATGTCATCCTCTCTGTAGTGGTGCACACCACAGCGCAGAGGTCTGGGCAGAGGTTGAAACCAAACCTGCTGCCAATGACGAAGAGGACAAGTTACAAACTGTAACCGTCTAACAATGAACGGAGCAGGCGAACAACCCCTGAGAGGGGCAGGAAACAATTAGCAGCTGAACCATAATGCTGCAACATAAACATGCCTGCTCGTTTTTGTCTTCATCATCTCTGGTAACAGAGAGAGAAGATCAACAGCAAACAGCAGAGGTCGCCAAATGGGACTGGAGAATAAACCTTTCCCACTGCAGGTGGGAGGAGGTTGTCCAGATGAGCGTAATGATCATTCTGTCAGAACTCTGAGAACAGAATGAGTCATGGAGAAAGCTGAGACATCGCGCAGGTAAAACCTGATAAATGAGCACGGAGATGACCAGGAAGCTGCCGTGCAGATGTCTTCCACTGTCATTCCTCCATGCAGTGCTGTGGAGGAGGAGATCCCTCTGGTGGAGTGAGCTCTGAGCTTCTCTGGAGGCTCCAACCCAGAGGAAACATAAGCCTGAGAAATAGCCTCACACAGCCAGTGTGAGAGGCGCTGCGCAGATAAAGGCTGTCCTGCAGAATTGTCTCTGTAATGCACAAACAGGCGCTCTGTGCGGCGCAGTGCAGCCGTGCGCGCCACGTAACACGAGAGCGCGCGCACGGGACAGAGGAGATGGCGCATGACTTCCTCCTCAGAGCTGTGAGGAGGAGGATAGAAGCCATTCAAAGTTATCACCCTCGATCTGAAAGAGCTTGTGATGCTCTTGGGTGTGAACGCAGGATTAGGACGCAGCACCGCTGAGCTGCCGTCCCCCTGTACGCTGAGACAGGAAGGAGCAACAGAGAGGGCGGACAGATCGCTCACTCTCTTTGCAGACGTCAGCGCTAACAGCAGAGCTGTTTTCAATGACAGCAGTTTCATTGGAGCCTGATCTAAAGGCTCAAAAGGTGCTTTAACCAAAGCGCGAAAAACCAGCGCTAAATCCCACTGAGGAACCAGTGGACGTGACACGGGTCTGTGTCTGCGTACACCTCTCAGGAAGCGCTTAGTCAGAGGATGGTTAAAGACAGTTCTGTCACCAAAACCTTCATGACAAGAGGAAATAGCCGCAGTATAAGTCTTAATTGTGCTGAGTGCTAAATTCCTGTCCATGAGCAGCTGGAGAAACGTCAATATGCAGGCTAGAGGACATGAAATGGGATCCACGCCTTTCTCCGCACACCAGCGCTCAAAAGCTTTCCATTTTGACGCATATAGCGCTGTTGTAGAGGCGGCCCGTGCGCCCTGAATGGTGCGCACGACATCTTGTGGAAGACCGAGCCTCTCTAAGCGCTCCCGTTCAGCGGCCAGGCCCAGAGACGCTGGCCTATTTCCGGGTAGCTCCTGATCGCTCCTCCTGCCTGGAGGAGCGCATCCTCCCTCCACGGCAGCTGCCACGGGCGGCCTGACAGCAACTGCTGCAGGTTGGGGAACCACGGAGCTCCTGTGCGCTCGGGGGCTATGAGAATCACCCGATGCTGTTCGCCGCGAACCCGGTCCAGGAGCCGCGGTATCAGCGGAACCGGAGGGAAGGCGTAAAGGAGCGTCTGTGGCCACGGATGAGCGAAGGCGTCCACTCCTAGAGGAGGATCCTTCTTCGGGCTCAGGGAGAACCACAGCTGACACTGTGCGTTCTCTCGTGTGGAGAACAGGTCCACTGCTGGCCTGCCGAACCTGCTCCAGATCTGAGAGATCAGGTCGTGGTGGAGGGTCCAGTCTCCGTGACGAGGACCCCCTCTGGACATGATGTCCGCTCCTCTGTTCAGGACACCGGGGATGTAAACTGCTCTGATGGAGAGCAGGTTGGTGCGTGCCCAGCACAGCAGCCGTCTGGCCACGTTCAGCAGCTGAGCTGAGCGCACGCCGCCTTGCCGGTTTATGTACGCCGCTGCGACTCTGTTGTCGGTGTGGATCAGAACATGCTGATCCCGCAGCAGGGGAGCGAAATGCTGAGTCACCTTCAGCACCGTGAGGAGCTCCAGCACGTTTATGTGGAGAGACGTGTGGTCTGGCCACTTGTCTCCCACTACCTGGGACAGACACGTCCCTCCCCAGCCCGACAGCGACGCGTCTGTGAACACCGGGACGTGTGACGTAGGTCTGCTGAGGGGAACTCCCTCTGACAGAGTGGGTGGGTTTCCCCAGTGGGCCATGTCGGCTGCCACTGACGGAGGGACTGCAATCATCCGCCTCTTGTGGCGCACAGGGTCTATGCGCAGGCGCGTGAACCATCTCTGCAGGCGCCTCATGTGAAGCAGACCCAGCGGAACCACCACGTGGGCCGCTGACATCATCCCCAGCAGCCGCATGACGGTCAGAGCTGTCACTGTGCTGTAAGGTCTGACCCGGCGGAGCAGCGCGGACAGCGCGTCTGCTCTGGGCTGTGAGAGTCGGGCTCTCATGGTGGCCGAGTTTAGCTCCACGCCCAGATAAACTATCAGCTGGGACGGGAGAACAGAACTTTTCTCCCAGTTTAAGGAGAAGCCCAGTTCTGTCAGGTGTGTGGCCAGAGCTCTGGTCTGCACCGCCGCTTCCTCTCTGGATCGAGCCAGCAAGAGCAGATCGTCCAGATAAAAGAGGATTCTCATTCCTGCGGAGCGCAGCGGCTGCAGCGCCGTTTCCACGCATTTGGAGAACGTGCGTGGGGCCAGAGAGTAACCGAACGGCAGGCGGTTGTACTGATAGGGAATCCCCTGGAAGGAGAAGCGCAGATACTTCCTGTGTTTCGGGATGATGGGAACATGGAAGTATGCGTCCTTCAGATCTATGGAGGTGAACCAGTCGTTCTGGTGAACGTTCTCCAGCAGCTGTCTGATTGTCAGCATGTGGAACCGTCTCTCCACGATCGTCTTGTTGAACAGGGACAGATCTAGAATGGGTCTCATTCCTCCCGTTCTTTTTGGGACCAGGAAATAACGGGAGTAGAACCCCGTGTTTTCCTCCCCGTGGGGAACCCTGGAAATGACGTCTTTTTCCAGGAGTTCCCACAGTTCCGACAGGAGAGCAGCGCTCTGCTCTGGAGAGGCCAGAACCGTCTCCACGATGCCTGTGAACCGTGGAGGGTGAGACAGGAACTGCAGCGTGTAGCCTCTGCTGATCAGTCTGTCCATCCACCTGTCCAGGGAACATACGCGCCGCCACTCTGAGCAGCGCTCTGAGAGCGGACGCGCATTGATCTGCTGCGCCATGGCGCTCGTGGCTACGAGCCAGGCTAGGGCCCCTGCCGCCGTCCTCCTCGGAGATTCTCCGGGGGGAACCCATGGGGGGCCCGAGCAGAAATTGCTGTGGGTCAGCCCGAACCACGGCTTTAACCTGCAGACCCGCCTCAGGGTTCTGAGGGGCAGCAGGGCCGGGCTGTGAGGAAGTGTGGATAACACGTCGCTTCACAGCCGGCTGCTGTGATGACAGCGAGGTCTCTGCTCCGCTCCTACTGCGCGATGAGTGAGGAGGAGAGAAGGAGACATCAGCAGAGAACCCGGTGGGCTCTGGCTGAGCGCAGGGAGGTTTTCTGGGAACATGTTGCTCTAATAGAGCGGTTCCACCTGACGTTACACCACCAGAGACGTCAGCGTGGGTAAAACGTCGTTTACCAGCTGGCTGCCGCTGTGCTGATTTTCCTCTGCTCCCACGGTGTGAGGAGTGAGGAAGAGGAGCAGCAGCAGCGTCAGTGAGCCTAGGCTGACCGCAGAGAGTTTCTCTGGGCTCAGGCCGCTCAGGGATTGTCTCGGCTGGAGTGGGAGGGACACTCCGCTCAGGACTCGTGAGGTAACGGAGCGTCTGAAACGAAAGTTTAGAGGCTACCGGCTCACCGTGGGTGGAGAATGTGTGTGAAGCCGCTGTGGGATCGTCCGATCTCACTGCAAGGCTGGAATTTGCTGGGATTTTGCCTTCTGAGGAAGGTTTATGTTTTATTTTAAAACATTTCATAGATTCTAAATGACACACATTTCCTGCCTCCTGTCTCCTCTGTCCTCTCGGCTGATGACGGCCTCTCTGGGCCGCAGGCTGCCGCGCTGGGCAGGGCTGCTGGTGCCGGGAGGAGGCGGAGGCTGCTGGAGGAGCGGAGCGGGAGAGTCCGGGAGCCGTGGAGCGTCTGGACTCCTGCCGCTGGTTACGGCGGTCCCGCCAGCCATCAGAGGAGCGAGGGACGCGGGTGCCGGAGCGAGGCCGCACCAGGTCCCGAAGCGTATCCGACTCCTCGGCGGTTTTCTGGAGCTTTTCCAGCGCCGACTTAAAATGAGGCCCGAACAGGGCATCCTGGCTGATGGGGCTCCCCAGCATCTCCTTTTTCAGATCCTCCGGGATGGAGGAAAAAAGATGCAGCCAGATGTTCCGCTGGATCATCGTTTGCCAGGCAGCGATGCGGGCAGAGCAGACAGCTGAAGCCGCGCAGAGGCTCAGGATGGCGTCAGCGGAGCTGCAGAGCTGGTTCTTCGCCTCGGCCGGCAGATCCAGCTCCTCTGCCGTCTTCGAGAGATCGAAGGCCAGGAGAGCGATATTATTAGTGGCCGCAGCAAGCTGAACGGCACACTGATGAGATCTGTCGGAAAACCCCACGGTCAGCTGATCGTGTTTCTCGGGGGGAACAGGCCGCTGTCCAGCGAGGCTGTTGGTCTCAACCCCAAACACGGAGGCGAGGCTGGCCTCCAGAGGAGGGACGGGAGGAAAACACCGTTCGGTGAATCCTTCCACCCGTGTTAAAGGCGCGTATGTGGAGACCGGCGCCTTTAATTTGGCGGGCTCAGCTGCTGAATCAGACAGATATGCCGTGACAGCAGGATACTGAGGCCAGATCGGGTCCGGGCGGGCGGACGTGAACCGAACCGAACCGTCCCGCTAGATCGTCTGATCGAGGCGGGGTTTGGGGTAACGGCACAGCCAGACCTTTACGGTGCGCTGCCCTCCGGATCATCGCTGGCAGCTCCAGGAGGAGCGCACCAACGGCCGGGAGCGGGGCGGTAGCTGATGGCGGGAGACGAGGAGCGGCTGAACGTCCGCCCAGCTGCTCCTCCTCCTCGGCCCAGCTCCGCGGCTGAGAAGCGGTAGCGGGGGCCGCTGCTGGCCATCGTTGTTGAGGCGGGAACCGTTAGATTCCTGCCCAGCGTTAAAGAACGCGTCCAGCGGGTAGCTGTCCATGGCGGGAAAAGCCTCCTCGGCGGCCGCCGTGAAGCTAGCTACCCTCCTCTGTTTGTCCTCCAGCGGGAGGAGCTCACAGAAGGGGCAGGAGGAACGGGGCGTGAGGGCTCGCCCTGCATGCCGCGGACCGAGGCAGCGCTCGCACACGGCATGGAGGTCGAACCCCATGATGTAGCTGTTCTGGCAGGAGAGGCACAGACGAATGCTGCTGCCTCTGCTGCTGGACATCTTGATCTTGATCAGTGCTCTTCAGTCGCTGAAGAAAAAATGGGAGCCGATTGTCCGGTCTGACCGTTATTTATACTGACCGGAGTGGGGCCCACACAGCAGGTGGGCGTGGACTAAAGTTTTCAGTGCTCGCGCGCGCGCGAAGGGATAAACCCACTAGCGACGGCCTTAAAGGGCTACGCCTATATGAAATAGAACTGTCGGACATGGGGTGGAGATGAGGAGTTTACAAACCTGTTGGTTTTATAACATAACTGTTGCTACTTCGATCAGGATTTTAATGAGATCTGACACAACACATTTTTAAAAGTGTAACATAAATTGTGCTTTCTTGATTCATTTGACATTCAGGAGTACAATAAATGTCTTTTTTTGTCAGGTTGTTGAAAAGGATGACGCAGAAAGAGAGCTTCAGCAGTGCACAATGGCCGTGTTTGTCATCAGGGAGGAAGAGGATCCGTTAAAGCCACCATGTGACATAGGCATCATTATTGAAGGTGTGGAGGTGCTTAATGAGCTGCCATCAATCGCACATTGATGTGCTCTCTTATTTGGCCTCATCTATGCTATGAACTTAAGCTATCCAGGTGAGCTCAGACACACTTTCGATGCGCTGCAGAAAGTCTTCATGGAGATTGAACCAAAGAGAATGACACGCAGAGTGTGCAGTCTGAGTGTCAAGCTCTAAATATGGGGTTGGTCAAAGAAAGACGGTTGCATGTTTGGTTTTATTGCTTCTGTTCAAAGGCATTGCAGGTTAATCTAAGGGGTCATTGTTACATAAGGGAGACATTAGACTTAATTCAAAATACTATTTAATTTGTGATTTTTATTTTTTGTGTTGGATTTATTTCTGTTGTAGAAATATTGTGGCATGTATATAACCTTTGAAATGTGAATACTAAATTCAGTAAGTCACATCAGAGCACTAGCTGTGTTTTTTTCTGTTTTATTTTAACTGGGTTTGATATTTTAACCCACAGCACCTGTGTTTTTTTTTTCTTAATTTTTTGGGGTCTCCTACATTTGTAATGGTTAAAGTTCATTTTCATACTCTTAATGGGTATTTCAAATGTTAGCAATGACAGCAATGTTTATACTGTTTTACTACTGTCACTTTGGATCTCTGAAGTTTTAAAGAGGTGAAAAAAGTATTTTACATGTTGAGATGTGTAAGTTGATGATTTTGCAGTTTCATTAGGTCTGAAAATGGGAAAAACCCACATTTAGTTTAATTTTACATGTCATTTCTTTTTCCTAATTTTTGTGTAAAATATGCACTGGCCTTTTGAAAGATGATATTTTCAGACTCATCAAAAATAAATGGCCTTTAAAGAGAATCTTCTGTTTTTAATTTGTATCTGGAGTGAATCATTTCAGTGAATTTTAGTTTTATGTTGTAGGGAAATTGGCTTGTAATGTAGTAAAAGTTTGAGTTATAAAAAGGCAAAACAATCTCATTGACTTAAATTGAGTAACACTTTAGCTTGGGACTAAATATAATGTTTTGAGTAAGGTACAAGAGAAACTTGACTTTGTGCTGATTAAAAAATTTAAGTTGAGAAAAATTAAAAAAATTTCATGTAACAAAATTACAGCATTTCAATTAGTTAATTCCAAAGTAAATCTATACTAATATGTAATGTAAAAAACTTGATTTTTCCAAATTGAAAAAATTAAGTTGTAACGAAGGATAAAACTTGTTTATGGTCTTTGTTCTAAATTACAGTTTTACTTGGTATGAATGCAGTTTCTTTCTTTGGCTTAAAGTAAAAAAATATATTTCTAGTAAATCAATGTATAATTTCAACCACATCAGAAAGTTAATTTGAGACAAAGTAATAAATTTAGGTGTAACAAATTACAGTAATTTTTTTAAGTTGATCCAAAGTATCTTTTTTTCAGTGTAGCTGCACGCTGGATCATAAAACAGTTCTGCTAACCAGATGCAGTTTAAAAACGCCACTTGGTCTGTTTATAAGTTTCGTTTTTATTAATTCTGCATTTTTTAACTACATGCACCATATTTCTGTGCCTCAGCGCTTGCTCCCCCCCCCCCCTTCCCTCGGAGCAGGTGCTTTTATCACCGTTCACCATTCAAAACGTGAATCACTATGTTTATCCCTCACATCGGTAGCAACGTGTGCCAGTTAAAGTCAATAGGAGAGCTGTAGCTGTGTTTTCATGCTCTTTTGTTTTTAACAACATAGAATCAGTGGCGTTTCGGTGGGCTGCTGCCTCGCGCTTTAATTCAGGTGCGCACTTTTAAGGGTCATTTAAAGAACTTGTAACATCAGGGGCTTCATCTCAACCTGTCAGTACCCCTGTTCCCTTTATAGGAGCCCTTACAGTATTTAGTTATGCATTTCCCACTGTTTAATCCGTCGCACCGCAACGCAACAACGGGGGTAAAATCTGCCCACCTCACCGCCCAGAGCAGAGCGCACTGACGAGAGCAATAGAAATTTGTCTGGTCAGCGCGGCGACTGGAGATGAGAAACCTGTCGCTGTGAAAGGTGATAATGGTTATAAACTGTAACAGTCTAGAAGTGCATGGAGCTGAAAAAAGGGAGACATCAGCAGCTGGATCGTGCGTAAAGACACAGCGCGAACCTGTGTGCTTCAGTGTTGCTGCTGAGGGAGAGATTGTTGACCATAAAGGCTTGATGAAACTCAGCCTGAATCACCAATCAGGTTTTATAGATTTACAATGATAAACAACCCATAGATGGAATGTGTAACAGTGTAAGAATTCGGGTCAAGTAACGTAAAACTACTTAATTTTAGTCAGTAGTATTTGAACAATTTTGTATTTTTATGTTTTAATCCATTAACTGAACAATAAAGTATTAATACGTCTCTTTTTTTAACAAAAGTAATACATGTCTACTTCGTTGTCTGGTGGGATGAAAATGAGATGGAGTTGACTCCACCGGCTCTTCCAGGGTCCGGTTAGCCCTGCCCCCAAACAAGCCCCCGCCCCCAAATTAGCATAATCTCACTCTTAACTTTTGATAAAAGTTGAGAGGTCTGAAAATTGGTGTTCTTAAACATGAATAAATACTTCAATGTAGCATGAAAAATGAAATATGTGAATAAAAAAGTTAAAGGCATGAGGTGAACTGTATTGATTTAAATTGAAATACAGTTGTTTAAAGCCAAAGGCAAATGAAATGTTGGGTAAAAATGTAATCATCTGAAATTGGCACAGCTTGGATTCGAACCTAAGATCTTCTGCTTGGCAGCCCGAGACCTAGCCCACTCGACCAAAACGCCAGTACCGTGCTCAGTCGTGCATTTTTGAGACGTCAACTGTGTTGAAGAAGTGGTTTTTGGTGAATTTTGTGGTTTTTGGTGAATTTTGTTCCAACTGTAAGCCGAAATGATGTCAAGTACAAAAATCCCTCATCGCGGCGTCGAGACGAACGTTTCGATATATAGTATTTGGGGGTAGACCCTACGGTTTGGGCTGTATTAACGGTGACGAAAGATAAATAAGGAATAAAGAAAACCTTATTAGGTGCATAGTATAAGGCCTCCGCCATGCATTTTCAATGCATAGGCGGGTGTCTAATAATAAAGAAACCCTTATTAGGTGCATAGTATAAGGCCTCCACCATGCAATCTATTCTTAGTAAGTGGATATGTACCATAGGCTTTTAAAGTAATTATATGAACTTATTAAACCTTTACTTAAGAAACCATTTCTTGATCAAGATGACTTATTAAATTACAGACCTATCTAATCTTCTTTTCTCATCAAAAATTCTTGTGAAAGTAGTTGCTAATTAACTATGTGAACATTTACAAAGTAATGACCTATTTGAAGAATTTCAGTCAGGCTTCAGAGCTCATCATAGCAGTGAAACAGCTCTGGTAAAGGTCACCAATGATATTTTCATGGCCTCAGATAATGAACTTGTGTCTGCACTTGTCCTGTTTAGATATCAGTGCTGCATTCGATACAGTTGATCACAATATTCTCCTAGAAGGACTTGAACATACTGTAAAGATATATATATATTATATTATATATATATATATATATATATATATATATATATATATATATTATGTATGTATGTATGTATGTATGTATATTTGTGTGTGTATAGTGTATGTGTTATGAATATAAGGATCAGTTTGTTAAATCTAAAACCGTGTCACATGTGAAACTTTAGGAACAGACTTTTTGGGGAGTATTAAAGAGGTAAATTACTAATATGAATAAAAAAAGACCTAGGACAATAAAATAAAAAAATAAAAAAAAAAACATAAAAGTGGTAATGTTATGAGAAAAACATCATATTATGATAATTAAGAGGGAACATTTCCAGAATAGTCACAGTTTCAAGAATTATTTCACTCCTGGAGTAATAGGGCCAGGTTAGATTATTTTAATTATTTTTTTCTTTACGAGAATAAATTCAGGAGAATGAAGCTAAGGGATACGAAAATAAACTTGTAATATTACAAAAATAAAAATATTACGAATACAAAGTATATTCTGAGATTAAAGTCCCTCTGATACTGTTTAAGTGACTGAGTAACTGCCACATTAAACATGGCGGATGCTCTGACACATCGCAGCAGCATAGGCAGAACCCGACCAACGACGCGTCTACGTATATGATGTCTATATGAATCTGGAATGATGCGTTACCTCAGTAATGGGAATGTTGTTTACATGCACAGAAGGCAAACCATGTTTTCTAAAGCTCAATTAATGCTCAATGGACCTCCAGCTGCTGACACATACTGTGAAATTGTCAACTGGAGATATTTCAGATCAGTAGGAACACAGATAAAGTAATCTCAGTGTGAAAGCTTTCTCTTTTCTTAAAGGATGCATGGTATTATCAGTGTGGTCATATAAGTGTTTTACCATAAAATGTTTTTCATTAGATCAGTGGAATAACACATATTTTACAAAAACTGTACTTGAACTGGAAAGCAGTTGCACTGTTTAACAATTTGTTAATTTCCTGTTTTACAAAAATATTTTGCATCCCATGTTTCGCCCGTTAATTGTTGGGAATATAAGATCATGCCAAGGAAACTAAAAAGTCTAAAAGTGCTGACATGATATTAGTCAGTTCATCCCTGATGAGTGACAACACAGCAGCTGTAATACTGAACTTCAGTAAAATAGCTCATTGTAAAACTGAAGGATCATGTCATCCACTGCAACAGTAGCTAATTTCCACAAATATTTATTTATTGTAAATATGTTTGAAGAAAAGAAGAACTCTGTGACAGATATATCAGCATGTGTCCACAGAACACCCCTGGGAAAGATAAAGGAACGGGTGCCTTTTCTGTTTAATGGCATGTCGTGCAATATAGAATATTACCCGCCGTGTGCCTTAATGAGAAGATCTGAGAGGGCTTAATTTGGGAACTCTTTTGGTATGTACAAATAAACATATTCCTTGGAGATGCATTCATTCGACCTATATGTTCTCAGAGACTCTCTGCCCTTTCCCTATCCACAGCTGTACTCCAAACCCAGCATATTGTGAGGTGTTGTCTTAACTTTTAAACTTGATATTGTTTGATGTGAATGCATTGTAATGAAACATACCAGGATGAATGAAAATAGTGAGTGGCCACAACTTTTTATTTTGCTGATTGGATGATAATTGTAGTTTAAACCAGATATTTACACAAACTTTATAAAAAGACAACATTTCCCCTCACAGTCATGTTAATTCATCATGATACCATCATTTTTGTGCAGTGCACCAGTCTTTTCTGTAAAACATTATGATGCCACCCCTGTACTTCGCAGCTAGGATGTGTTCTCCGGCATGCAAGCTTCTCCATTCTCCTCCAAATATAACGGTGATGATCATCAAGAAATGTTATTGTCATTACGTGTTACCATAATTTACATTTTTGATGAGGCAGACACCGGTTCAGAATGCACTTAAACAAGACAATCTTTGCAAGCTTTTCAAAATAAAGAAAGTCAGTTGATTGCACTGGCCAACAATACTCCCTAGGAGCTAATGGACACATTTTCAAGTGAAAAAGTCAGATAGCAGACAGATTCATAAGACAGTCATGGACACAGGTGAAAGTTCAATAGATTTATTCAGGAAGGTGACAGGGGTGATGGGGTCCAGGCAACTGGTCTGGCTTTCATTGTGAGGATCCAGTAATCCAAGAAGGAGGTAAGTGTGTCCCACTAGACAGAGCAGATTTGAGCAGAGAGAGACATGGAACAAAGGGTGAACATTGACGTGAGCGGGGAGTCTAAGCCAGACAGCGGAGGGACCAACAAGCGAGTCAATAACAAAAGGACCCAAAAATCTGGGGTACATTTTCTTTGTGGAACCCTTGGAAAAAAGCGAGCCCCTCCAGGCTAACGGCGTTGTCCGGTATCGTTGAGTTGAGCCATGTCTCCGTCAGGATGAGAGCGCAGCAGTTTCAAAACTCCCTCTTTGGAGAGTTCAAGTTGTAAATTATCTGTTTTGTTGTCCAGTGAATGGACGTTGGAAAGCAAGATGGATGGGTGCGGCGGTTTGTAGGGGTTAGCTTTAGCCCACCTCGACAGTCGCACTTCCGTTGCCGGTCACACCGCCTACATTTGCTCCCCCTCCGTAATGTGCTGCTCAGCGAGTCCGCTGTATTCTGGGCCTCTGGGACTTGTGCCCGAAGCACTCGAAGCCCACATATCAATCTAGAGTAGTTGTAGTTAGGCATCCAAAAACACTTGATGACCGTAACTCCAGCAGGCGCTGGCGGTCATATACTAACCTACTGGATCAATGTATAGTTTGTAGCGTGCTAGGCATAGTTCATAGCGTGCTAAGCGGCATATTTTTGTACAAATACTCGCAGGTTGTTGGGAGATGTAGCAGCTGCAGCCGCTCAGGGCACCGCCACTGCTGTTTATGTTCCTCCCAGTGCTATTACTAAAGAGGCTATGAGTGATCTCTTCCCAGGTTTACTTAGCTAGCAAAATAAATAAATTGGGTAAAAGAAAATCTATCAAGAAATATGTTCAGATCACCCGCTATTATGATCTAATGTAGAACAGATTACTGGATCAATGTTTGCTTCTGTGCTTTTTTGTCTGCCTTGTTGTCTATGCTCTGTCTTCTGTAACCCCAGTCGGTCGAGGCAGATGACCTTTCATACTGACCCTGTTCCTGCTGGAGGTTTTTCCTTCCCGCTAATGGGTGTTTTTTCTTTCCACTGTCACTTCCTTTTTGCTCAGTATGAGGGATTGCTGCAAAGCCATGGACAATGCAGACAACTCTCCCTGTAGCCCTACATTTCTTCAGGAGTGAATGCTGCTTGTCGTGACTTTGAAGCAATCAACTGGTTCCCTTACATAGGACATTTTTTGACCAATCTATATAATATGATTGATTTTG